>NW_026943038.1:568601-689395 GCF_024139115.2 Armigeres subalbatus
ATCGACATGCTTCGTTCCGGTTACGTATTGCTGGACATATTTCTAAATCCACGAGGGCAAAAAAGCTTGAATAATACGTTCTAGGGGCGGAGATCCATGAGACATATTTTGAAATCTTAGGGGCGCAAATAAATTAGAAGAATACGTATAGGAGGGCGGAGATCATACAGTGACATTTCTAAATCCACGGGGCGCAAAAAAGTTTGAAAATTTCTGGGGAGCGAAATCCCGTAGAGACATATTTTGAAATCTTAGGGGCGCAAATAAATTGAAGGACGTATGGAGGGCGGAGATCCGCAGAGGGACAAATTTCTAAATCACGGGGCGCAAAAAGTTTGGATAATACGTTTAGGGGCGGAAGTCCCGCAGAGAATTTTTTTAAATCTACAGGGCGCAAAAAAGTTAGATGAATACATATGGGAGGCGGAGATCATAGAGGACATATTTCTAAATCCACGGGGGCGCAAAAAGTTTGAATAATACGTTCTAGGGGCGGAAATCCGAAGCGGAAAATTTTCTTAAAATCTAGGGCGCAAAAAAGTAAAGGAATACATATAGGAGGCGGAGATCATACAGAGGACATATTTCTAAATCCACGGGGCGCAAAAAGCTTGAATAATACGTTCTAGGGGCAGAGATCCGTAAGGACATATTTTGAAATCTTAGGGGCGCAAATAAATTAGAGGAATACGTATAGGAGGGCGGAGATCCTGCAGGACATATTTCTAACCAGGGGGGCAAAAAGTTTGGATAATACGTTTTAGGGGGAGCGGAAGTCCGCAGAGGACATTTTTAAATCTTCAGGGCGCAAAAAGTTAGATGAATACATATAGGATGGCGGAGATCTGTACAGGACATATTTCTAAATCCACGGGGCGCAAAAAAGTTTGAATAATAGTTCTAGGGGCGAAAATCCGAAGCGGAAAATTTTCTTAAAATCTACAGGGCGCAAAAAAAGTAAAGGAATACATATAGGAGGGCGGAGATCATACAGAGGACATTTCTAATACGGGGGCGCAAAAAGTTTGAATAACGTTCTAGGGGAGCGGAAATCCGTAGAGGACACATTTGAAATCCTTAGGGGGCGCAAAAAGCTGAAGAAATTCATAGAGGCGGAGATCCTCAGAGGACATTTTCATATCCACGGGGCGCAAAAGTTCGAATAATACTTTCTAGGGGCGGAAATCCGAAGGAAAATTTCTAAAATCACAGGGCAAAAAAGTAAAAGGAATACATATGGGAGGCGGAGATCCAGCAGGGGCATATTTCTAAATTAATGAGGCGCAATAATGTTCGAATAATACGTTTATGGATGGAAATCCGAAGGGACATTTTTTTTAATCTACAGGGGCGCAAAAAAGTTAAAGGAACACAGTAGTAGGGCGGAGATCGTTCAGAGGACATATTTCTAAATCTACGGGACGCAAACAGTTCGAATAATACGTTTAAGAGGCGGAAATCCCGTAGAGGAATATTTTGAAATCTACGGGGGCGCAAAAAGTTCGAATAATACGTTCTAGGGCAGCATAATACGTTCCTGAAGCAGACATTTTTTAAAATCTACAGGGCGCAAAAAGTAAGAGGAATGCATATAGGAGGGCAGAGATCATGTAGAGGACATATTTCTAATTCTACGGGCGCAAAATAATGTTCGAATAATACGTTTTATCGAGCAGGAATCCCGAAACGGAGATTTTTTTTAATCTACAGGGCGCAAAAAAGTTAAAGGAACATGTATAGGAGGCGGAGATCGTTCAGAGGACATATTTCTAAATCCAGGGGCGCAAAAGTTTGAATGATACCTTCTATGAAGGCGGAAACCCTGAAGAAGTTTGTTTAATCTACAGGGCGCAAAAAAGTTAGAGGAATACATATAAAGAGGCGGAGATCCTTCAGGTACATATTTCTAAATCCACGGGGCGAAAAAGTTTGAATAATACGTTCTGGGCGGAAATCCGAAGCGGAAAATTTTCTTAAAATCTCAGGGCAAAAAAGTAAAAGGAATACATATGGAGGGCGGAGATCATACAGAGGACATATTTAAATCCACGGGGGCGCAAAAAGTTTGAATAATACGTTCTGGGGAGCGAAATCCCGTAGAGGACATATTTTGAAATCTTAGGGGCGCAAATAAATTAGAGGAATACGTATAGGAGGGCGGAGATCCTGCAGAGGACATATTTCTAAATCCACGGGGCGCAAAAAGTTTGGATAATACGTTCTAGGGTAGCGGAAATCCCGTAGAGGACATATTTTGAAATCTACGGGCACAAAAAAGCTGAAGAAATTCGTATGGGAGGGCGGAGATCCTGCAGAGGACATATTTTCATATCCACGGGGGCGCAAAAAAGTTCGAATAATAGTTCTAGGGGGCGGAAATCCGAAGCGGAAAATTTTCTTAAAATCTACAGGGCGCAAAAAGTATATATAGGAGGCGGAGATCCAGCAGGGGAATATTTCTAAATTAATGAGGGCACAATAATGTTCGAATAATACGTTTTATGGAGCGGAAATCCCGAAGCGACATTTTTTTTAATCTACAGGGGCGCAAAAAAGTTAAAGGAACACGTATGGAGGGCGGAGATCGTTCAGGGACATATTTCTCTACGAGGACGCAAACAGTTCGAATAATACGTTTTGAAGGAAATCCGTAGAGGACATATTTGAAATCTCGGGACGCAAAAAGTTTGAATAATACGTTCTAGGGGAGCATAATACGTTCCGAAGCAGACATTTTAAAATCTACAGGGCGCAAAAAAGTAAGAGGAATGCATATAGGGGCAGAGATCATGTAGAGACATAGTTCTAATTCTACGGGCGCAAAATAATGTTCGAATAATAGGTTTTATCGAGCAGGAATCCGAAGCGGACATTTTTTTAATCTACAGGGCGCAAAAAGAAAAGGAACACGTATAGGAGGCGGAGATCCTTCAGAGTACATATTTCTAAATCCACGGGGGCGCAAAAGTTTGGATGATACGTTCTAGGGGAGCGGAAATTCCAGAGAACATATTTTGATTTCTAGGGGTCGCAAAAAGTTAGAGAACACGTATGGAGGCGGAGATCATGTAGAGAAGTATTTCAAAATGTACGGGTGCAAAATAGAATGATTCGTATAGGAGGGCGGAGATCCTGCAGAGGACATATTTCTAAAGCACGGGGCGCAAAAAAGTTTGAATAATACGTTCTGGGGCGGAAATCCGAAGCAGAATTTTTTTTTTATTTCTGGGGCTCAAAAAGTTAGAGGAACACTTATAGGAGTGTGGAGATCCTGCAGAGGACATATTTCTAAATCTCAGGGGCGCAAAAAGTTCGAACAATACGGAAATCGGGAAGCGATTTTTTAGATCAACAGTTGCACAAAAAGTTAGAGGAATACTTATAGGAGTTCGGAGGACATATTTATAATTCTATGAGGGCTTGAAAGGTTCGAAAATTACGTTCTAGGGGCGAAATCCCGTAGATGACATATTTTGAAATCTTAGGGGCGCAAATAAATTAGAGGAATACATATAAGAGGGCGGAGATCCTTCAGAGTACATATTTCTAAATCCACGGGGGCAAAAAGTTTAATGATACGTTCTGGGGGGCGGAAATTCCGTGAGTATATTTTGATTTCTAAGGCCGCAAAAACAGTTAGAGAACACGTATAGGAGGCGGAGATCATGTAGGAAATTTCAAAATGTCGGTGCGCAAAATAGAATGATTCGTATATGAGGCGGAGATCCTGCAGAGACATATTTCTAAATGCAGGGGCGTAAAAAGTTCGAATAATACGTTCTAGGGGGTAAAAATCTCGAAGCGGAAATTTTCCTAAATCTCGGGCCAAACAGTTCGAGTAATACGTTTTAGGGGGCGGAAATCTGTAGAGGACATATTTTGAAATCTAAGAGGGCGCAAGAGGAATAGGTATAGGAGGCGGAGATACAACAGGGGTCTGTTTTGAAATCTAAGGGTGCTCAAAACAATTAAAGGAATACGGCATTATGTAGGGCGGAATAAATAAATTAACAAATTCTACGGGGCGCAAAAAGTTCAATAATACGTTCAAGGGGCAGGAATCCCATGAAGTACTTTTTTAATTAAGGAGGCTCAAAACAGTTAAAAAGATACAGGGGCGCTAAAAGTTTGAAGTTTCTAGGGGCGGAAATCTCGAAGCGGACATTTTTTCAAATCTAGGGCGCAAAAGTTAGAGGAATACATATAGGGTGGAGATCCTACAGAGGACATTTCTAAATCCACGGGGCGAAAAAAGTTCGAATATACGTTCTAGGAGAGCGGAAATCCCGTGGGGACATATTTTTAACTCTGCAGGAGCGCAAAAAAGTTAGAGGATCACGTATGGGAGGGCGGAGATCCTGCCGAGGACATATTTCTAAATCTACAGGGCGCTAACAGTTCGAGTACATAATACGTTTTGGGGCGGAAATCCCGTAGGGACATATTTGAAACTACGGGGTGCAGAAAAGGAATACGTATAGGAGGGCGAAGATATTTAAATAAATAAATTCTACGGGGGCGCAAAAAGTTCAAATAGCGTTCTAGATCCCGTAGAGGACTTTTTTTAATCTAAGAAGGCGCAAATTAGTTAGAGATTCGTATAGAGGCGGAGATCCTGGGTATTTCAAAATCTACGGGGTGCAAAAGTTCGAATAATACGTTCTAGGGAACCGGAGTCCCGAATAGGATACATGGATAATGGGGAAGGAACGAATTCAGAATGGTAGGAGCAGTAAAAGCGATCTTAGAGAGCGGAAGAATTTTTCAGAAAGAAAATTATTTTCGTTTCGTGAAAAGTAAGCAAAAAAAATTTTTTGGTCCCGAAGCTGGTTACTCAGTGAGTAACTTGGAGTAACCACCATGACAGCACTGTTGCATTGGCCCTAAGATGCGCTTTGCGTTTAATGATTAAATCATTAAATTTTAATGATTTGTATTTTTACCGCTATTGTTGTTCACTAAAGCTCGTGTAAAAAAACCACGTGGTTGGAAAACACCCCCTCCCTCCATGTGGCTTATCGGTCATTTTCCAAACCCCTCCCCATATATGACCACGTGGTTTCTGGACGGCCCTCTATATGAATGCGAAACATACGTGGAAACATACAAATTAAAGCATCTATTTTGCCTAGCAGCATTGAATTGTAAGGCTCAAGACTCCATCACAATGTTTGAGAATTGATGACTGTATCATTGTTTGTAATAGATGATGCAATTGGTGAAATGCAGCAGCGATAAATAAAATGTTGTTTACAAATGGGTGGTGGAAATGGGGTGGTAAAAATATGTCAGATGATGCATAATGTTGCCAGACTTGACGAATTGTTTATTTTATATCATAAGACATGTTCATGTGTATCAAATATATGGGTATTTATCGGTTTAATTTTTTACACCGCTTGGAATGTAATAAAGCTTACGTAACATGTTTAAATATTTTTTTGTTTATTTTTCAATCCGACAAACAGCAATGATTTTTTCCAATAAATAAATCTGGCAACGGCGAAGAGATGATTATTTTCTTGTGTATGCACATCTTTGTTTGCGTGTTGGCTGGTATACGTTGTATTGTTCGGATTGAATGAAGTTATCGCGTAGATTTTGTACTCCCCATTTCACTTATTGCGCTAGTTTTGAGTCTTCCGCATTTTATTGCAATCACAATACGGTCGTCAAATTTGTCTCTCACTTCGATTTTTGCAAAGCAGTTTTCAACAGTTTTTGGGCGTGAAGTGAATTAATTGGTAGTCAAGGTTGAGACGAAAATGTGAAACTCAGTTAGTGAATATGTTTTAGGAGTGATAAAATCAAAGAAACAATGACAAGATCAGTGAAAAATCAAGTGAGTGTGTATGTTCGATCCGAACGTTCGAACGTTGTATGCGTTCGATGAACAACGAATATCGACCTAGGAAAAGGCAGTTTTTCAGCGTTTTTCAGCAATTCCTCAGTAATTGCTAGTTTTGATAAGTGAAAAATTAATATGGAAATGCGATGAATATATTATGATAGAGTGAAGTCCGTAAATAGCCCCAAAATATTGAATTTAGTTCAAAACTTTATTAGTATTAGTGCGGATTTGAATAAAATCATTGTCATTATCGGATTGATTACGGTTTATAGAGCCTTAAATAGCAATGTTCTTACCTCTCACTTGTTCGCCATTTTGACCAAAACATGGTTTAATTTAAAACATTGAATGTTTAAGTAACGATGTTTATTAATACAAATATTATCATGAAAAACAATAATAAAATACATTAATCGTGTTTATATAAGAAATTTTATAGAAAAAATTGCTGTACGCTCAATTTTTCACATCTAATAGGCGTATTTTGAGATTATTTTCAAATAAATAACTTTAGAAAAAACATTTCAACAATTTTATGAACGCATACATTGAAGGAAGGGATGAATATTGAAATGCATTAAAACAACCGAGCCAACCATCTAATTTCCTTTGAAATTTTCGAAGGCAGTCAACTAATCCATACTGTACGCTCAATTTTGAAAGTGACTGTATTTTCAAATAGAAAAACCAAGGTTTAGAGGACATGCGCTCAACATAAATTCATTTGAAAGTGGTGAGTACCATTGATGATGATGATTATTTTATATTGTGTTACATGGCAGAGCGAACATGACGTGCTCGGTGTCTAGTGCTCGCTTCTGCCTTATAAAGGAGGTCGTGGGTTCAATTCCAGGTCGTCCCTTTCCTCTTTGTATTTCTATCAGGTTCTTTCTGTGTTTCACGTTCTACCAACACGATTCCTACTGTTATAACCTTCCACACTAACAATTCTAAAACCTCCGTGGCACCTATGAGAGGTCGTAGAGTTCTCTGCATCTTTCTTAAGTAGGTGTCAGACTCCATCCTTCCTTCCCCAGCATTCGCAAGGACGTGGCCAGAACAGATCTGAACTATTGAGAGGTACATTACTAGTCCCAAATCAATATCTGTGGTACGTGAACGCTACTCTATACAATAATCAAGGCTTGTACCATCTCATGCTTGCTAATGCTATGTTTAATGTTATGTACACATGCTTCTTCTGTTACTAAATGCAACTGGTAACAAAACAGTTTTAATTTGATTTTAGAAACATGAAATTGGAATCGTATACATAATAAAACGATTTTATGGAAATTCCGCGGAAAAAATATAAAAATTTGTTTCGTTTCATCAAATTTTAGAAAATAAGATCTTGATTTCGTGTCGTTTCAAAGTTACGGAAATTATTTTTATTTCGTTTCGTTTGTTTCAGATCAACATCTTTTTCTTCTTCTTCTTCTTCTTATTGGCATTTCCACACTGGGACAGAGCCGCCTCGCAACTTAGTGTTCATTAAGCGCTTCCACAGTTATTAACTGCGGGTTTCTAAGCCAAGTTACCATTTTGCATTCGTATATCATGAGCTAACACGATGATACTATTATGCCAGGGAAGTCGAGAAATTTCAATTCGACCTAGACCGGCACCCAATCGACACCACCCTCAGCATGGTCTTGCTTTGTAGCCGCTCGTCTTACCGCACGGCTAAGGGAGCCGAAACAACAGAGACATTAAATTTCGTTTCATTTCGTTTGCCAGTTAAAAAGTGTGTTATGGCATACCCCTTAATGAATACTGATGCGAGGCGGCAATTTCCCAGCAGGATATAATGGCCCGGCCCCGCAAAACTATGTATCAAAATAAAATTTTTGCACAATCAATACAAAACTAAAGAAATGTCCAAGAGAAAACAGAAACATATATGTTTGACACAAACAAATTGAAGTGCAAGGAAAAGAATTGTAAAATCTCATAATTGTGAGAAATTCCCTAGAGGCTCAAAAATAATTTACCTTCAAAACTATTCTTTGGCGGTGGATGATGATGGGAAAGATAAATGCATAATTTTACACGCAATTATGATAATAGTAATTACTAGATTGCGCAACTACAATTAGTTTGAGATTGCATACCGGCTGTGCTGAACACGATTTCTTAATTACCATTACAATCCCTATTTGATCACTTTATCTAGCACATAGCGTGAAATAAATATTTTATATTCTACATGCGAGAAGATGAGATAGATCAGCTGTATTGATTCATTAAAGGTTTCTCGGATCGAGCTTTCCGTGATTTAACGCAATACATGTTATCGATTTATCGATCTAATATCTTACCGAAATCCGCTCGTTTATAGTACCGGGGCGTGGAATCAGCTTCACCAAACTACCCACCAGATCGTCAATCGGTCCACTGTAGATACACTTGCCCGCCGACGGCAGAAATACGTCGTCAAACGTTGAAACACTGGAAGCCGGTTGATGAATCACACTAATAACTCCGTCCTTCCTGCGCCAGCGTTTTAATGAATCGAACTAAATGCATCGCCGAGACTATCCAGTCCGCTGGTTGGCTCATCTACAGAATAATTGGCGGATTGGTAATCAATTCCATACCGATCGAGAGCCGTTTCTTCTCCCCTCCGGATAAATTCTTGACCAGTGTAGTCATGCTTTGATGTAGACCAAAACCTCCAGGATGTCGTTTACTCTTTGATCCGCACCATGGGTGAACTGGAAAGCGGCATTTTCAGCTCAGCGGCGTAATCCATGATCTCGCGCACCGTTAGGTGGTCAATCAGATCGTAATCCTGCGAGATATAAACGCATTTGGTTCGGAAAGACTCGTCGCTCATCGTTTCACCATTGATTGTTACTGTTCCGATGACACCGTTTTTTCTACGAAACAAAGCAATGTTGAGCATTCTTCGTTCGAATTTAGATCATAACATCAACTCACTTGAATCCTGAAAGAATATTCAACAACGAAGACTTTCCCGCCCCGGATGGTCCAAGCACAGCAACAAGTCTCCCCGGAGTAAATCGTCCGGAAATGTTCTCTAGAATGGTTTTGCGCTTGTCGCCTTTCACCACACCTTTGTAGCAAATATTCCTGAATTCAAGGACCATTTGGTCCAACAGCTTCCGCTGCTCACCAACTTCCTCCAACTCAACAACGCTCGCCATCTTCCACAAATAAATATCTAACTTAGCACCCGCGTTCCGGCGAAACGATCCAAATCACTTGTACTCGCATCTAACTCACTTACGCTACTAGCGAGCTCGTTATTCCAAATGCAACTTCCAAGGCCTTCGCTAGTTGCAACGACAACCGATATCGCGATTTTCCCTTTTCTAGCAACCTAACGAGTCGCGATCGCTTATCGAAAGCCAGAGCCGGCGCTCAATACGCTGTTTCGCATAGAATGCGTCAAGCAGCGTGGAAATTTTAATCGCTTGAAACAACATCGAAGTCACTCTCGCTCCACGGTGGAAACTCTCGGTGATAGGATCGAAAATTAATTCATTAAGAACGTATAATCGTATACTATTCTAATCGACCAGCGGCGCGGACGACCAACGAAGGTGTTGTGTGTTGCAGCACATGGAACGATCTCCATAACGTTAGAAAAAAAAATGCTTCGTATATTACATCGTTGATCGACGCCGCGCCGGTGACGCCGTTTACTCGACAGGTGATTGTGTATAAAAAAGCGAAGCAAGGCACATGCAATACCAATTTAGTAAGTAATGATTGATAGGAATGTAGCCTCTCGTATTCATCAAGTCGGAGAGTTCAACCAAACATATACCCGGTTATTCATCTGTATATGTATGCTTGGTAGGAGATCAGATGTTTTGCATTGATGTGTCCGCAGTGGATTCATGGGAAGCGCGTAAAATTATTTTTCATGGTGGTATCACAATAATTAATCTTTTCAATTCGATTTGAAAACTAAAATGGTACTAATTACTTAATGCTTATTCACTGCAAACACAAAGTTTAACTGCGTGATCGAATGTTCTTTGTATAGCGAAGAGCTATGAAGGAGCTTCGTATTTGGCGCTTTACTCACGTTTGTTCCATAAACATAAATTACTTTAATCAATGTACAACAAAGTCACTATTCACGCGGTACGTTTTTCTCTGTCGACTTCAAGATTTAATGAATAAATTAATTATCAAGTACGAGACTGATAACGGCCCTACTATTGAGTTCGAAACACGCATATGTGAATTTGCAATCAAATTGGTGGAAATGAATAAGATAGATGGGGCCCTTCTTAGCCGTGCAGTAAGACGCGCGGCGACAAAGCAAGACCATGCTGAGGGTGGCTGGGTTCGATTCCCAGTGCCGGTTCTGGCAATTTTCGGATTGGAAATTGTCTCGACATCCCTGGGCATAAAAGTATTTAGTTTAGTATTAGTCTCATGAGATACGAATGCAAAAATGGAAACTTGGCTTAGAAACCTCGCAGTTAATAACTGTGGAAGTGCTTAATGAACACTAAGCTGCGAGGCGGCTCCCAGTGTGGGGACGTAATGCCAATAAAAAGAAGAAATAAGATAGTACTAACACGTCGTATGACAAGTGAATCTAAAAATTATGAGGTGGTGTCAAGAATGGTGTTTGAAAAATAAAGGGCAGTTTAGATGGAGTAGAAAATTAATGAAATCCGATCTTGAATAATACCGGAATCTAAACCCCAACCGGAGCCTTTGGACCGACTCGGACATTCGATAATGGTCCCAGACGAACAAAGCTTTCGAGGTACCCTGAATGGTCGAGTCGGCCATGACCCCACCAAAACGACTGGACCGACCTTGGCATCTAGCAGACGAAGACTTGCCAAATATGAAGAATCCTTCCAAATACCTTGGTAATCGCCCCCACCCCCCACCCGGGTCCTCTATTTCAAGTAGTAAGTCCATTCGGCCGCTTTCCGGATCCCCTGATACTCCAACCCGGGTGATAAGTCCTACTACCGTATTTCACCAGCCTCCAAAGATCGTGGGTTGGGCAAATTCAAGTGGGTTAGCAAGGCAGTTCCCAACAATCGGCCATCGGGAGATCCCCTTTGACGTTCAGCAGCTCAGCTATTACATATCAGTCGTCTCCGAGGAAGCATTCATATTAGCGTGGTGGGTGTCTACTTCCCCTGCGGAACGATTTCCCGACATTAAACAGCAAGACCCCTTCTCCTCTTCGGAGAAAAGAACGCCCACCACCCTGAGGTGATAAACGGTCAGGTCCCCGTGGTGTTGCATTTATCGAAATATTCGAGGTGACAGATCTAATGCAATGTTCATCCACCTTTCTACGAATATTCGGCTACCGCATTCGACCAGTTGACCATCATTAGCCGGTCCCTTATCTTAATACTAAAGTGGGAGGTTCCGACCTTTATGTTAGCAATCATTTCCCAATTCAGCTCATTGCTAACGCCTCTCCGTCCATCGCAACCAAGAGGGCACGATACCCAAGTAGCAATTTCAGTTTTATAATGGTCATGAAAACCATGATTTGCTCTTCACGACTTTCATAAAACCAGTATAAAACCAATATGCTACTGGGGTAGTGCTATGATGTCGCTGACTGGGAGTTCTTTGGCAACAACATCAAATTAGCGGTTCATCTGAGCATGAGCATGAGCATGAGCATGAGCATGATTGACCGCCAACGGTTGCTACTCCATTATTGCCAGGTCAGCTGTAATTACACAGAGAACCAACAGATGAAGTTTGGGACTAACATCATCTTCAATGTGTAAGAACTGGTGACCCAAAAATAAGCAATACCAGCGCCGGCCGTGTCCGAATGCAGGTCAATTAAGGAAGAGGTAGGATAATGTTGACATGATACTCGATTTGATAGAAGCCGACGAGTCATCTGCACTTCCACGAGTAATCACTGGATGTTGGATACATGGGGTAGGAAGTGTGGCAGGGTTCGTTTTGGTAAACGGTTTGCCGTGTATAGCGTGTAGTTTAATCGATGAAAACAAAACTAATAATTTAATATTATAAGCCGCACAAAGCAGAACAAAATTTCGGTAACCGGCCGATCGTTCTGCTCACCGCACAAAGCAGAACAAAATTGTGATGACCGACCGGTCGTTCTGCTTACTGAAGAAAACATGTCTGGACGCGATCTAAACTTTTACTTTCTAATTAATTTACTCATCCGCATTCAGCAGAACAAAATTTCGATGACCGGCTGATCGTTTTGCTCACCGCACAAAGCAAACCAAAATTTCGAATATCAGCCGATCGTTCTGCTTACTGACGAAATATGTCTCCGATCGTCTTGTCTTGTCTTGTCTTGTCTTAGCACATGCACAGCCAGTATTGAAAAGCATCCTGAAAATGTCGGTTGTATCTCCGAGCATTTTCTTGTCTGCATTAATATTTGCAGCATATCATAAATATGACACAATTATTAAAACGGCCAGGCCCACCGTGCAGGCTCGAATTTGAAACAATCCATAACTCCCCGGCAATCAGATTATCTAGTAATAAATAACATGATCAACGAAGAGTTTTGAATCTACTAAAGGAAGAAACGGGGACAGCCGTACCAACCGTTTCACATTCAGGGGGAAAGATAATTGACGAATCGTTGGGAGTGACTTTGCTAAGAAGATTAATGTACACTCCTTGGGTCCTCGACGTCTTGGGATGGGACACAGTTTTTAGTCTAGTGCCCTGGCTTATACACTGATGGGCAAAAGTACTCGCACAAATTCAGATAGATTACTATGAAAACATGACGAATACTAATGAACATCAGTGTACATATAGGCCTAGGTTTAAGCGCCATCACTCACTCTCTGGAACGAAACGAAAAAGAAATAAAAGCGACGAAAAACAAGCGAAAACTAATAGGACGATAACATTTTACCATATTTTTACTTACAATCTCCATGTTTTCCGTGCTTGGAATCGTTCTTTTTTAATTACTCCTGACAAAACACAATTTATTGCTTACCACAAATTTTCGCGAAAAGTGAATAAGGAGTAAAAAAGAAGAAACGAAAATAAAATCATCAGGAAAGCCGATTTTCGTTAATCTCCCAGGTTCATTCTAGAGAAAAGAACCAATATTCTTTCAGATCAGTTTGTTGATCGTAATAATCATGTGAAGGTAACTGTTTGCAGAGTGCAAAAACAGCACAACTTGAGTAAAATGGACTTAAAATTACTACCAGGCAGGCCAATCATTTTATACTGTGACAGACTGCGGTAATTGCTAAGAGTTTAGGTTTGCTTTTTGTGCAGAAGGTTATTTGGCAATGGATATTAAGTTGTGAACTGACAGTGACACAGAAATTGTACATAGATCAACGCTTAAAGATACGAGTTTTGATAAATATTCATTGGAAAAGGAATAAGGTTTTTTTTGCGACTTGATTCAGATAACCATCAGCGTCACTACTCGATATTTATGCTAGAGTGTTAAGCTGCTAATAAGGACAAGTTGGTGTTCTAGCACACTGTTGAACCAAATACTAAAATACAAGATGGCTGAATCGTGAATTTGGCAGATTGAAACACCTAGTGGTGTATTCATCTTGGACCAAACTAATCGACAAGTTTATTTGAGATAAAAGAACTATTCTTTTTCTCTAGATTACTCAAAATATCCTCAGCATAGAACTTTTGGATTTTGTAGTCGGTTTGTTAATAAGCTCTATATCAAATAAAATTGTTCTGTTTTTATGCAGTTGGCCCCAGCTCATTTCTATTTCTTATTTATCCCATATTTCTGATCGGAAACCATAACAGTTGAAATTTTTTGACAATTTTCATCGAAAACACTATTTTCTAACAAAACAGAATTGGCTCAGATTAGTTTACAGTAGTTTACCTAGTTTAAAGTTTTAATAGAATAGAATAAATCAATTTGCAGTATATTCGGCAAAGATGCGATTTTACCGAACGAATTATATATTCAATTACCGAATTTCGAAAAAAAAATGATACTTTTCTTACAGATGTTTCGGTAAATGTTTACCGATATCCGGTAGGATGTAACATCTCTACCGAACATAAGTTTGTTTCGTATTTTTTTACCAGACACGCTAGTAGTGTAAAATGTTATCAAAATAAACAAATATACAAATGAACCCCTAATGCTTTGGCTAATACGGTTACATGTCGTGTATGAATTTGTTTATTGATAAATGAATGAAATAAGTATATTGGAAAGAGCTCACCGAAGTCCGGAAAATGCGTCCAATTTCAATTTATAATCCAATAATTCATGAATAGGGATTCCGTCGTAGCTTCAAATCGAACCACCACACACTAAACGCTGCACTGGAATTTTCATCTGACAGCTCCGTGCCCCATCGGTGATGGCATAAATGAACATTCGAAGCAGAATACGATTTGAATACGGTTTCTATGGTTAAGATCTTCTCTGCGCATTCACGAAACAGAATTGTATATTTTGAAACAAAGCTTCACTAGCATTATTTTAACACTTGAATCACATTGGAGGGTTATTTAGTCAAGACATAAGACCTCTATAAAATTTCCTAGATCGGAAGTACCTGCATGCTTTTTGGTTTAGGATTCATGAAACTAATTTTTGAAACCACTCCAAGTCCGAGCTATCAGCAGTAAAGGCAAACGTTTAAAATTTATTTTCAAATTTACCAGCGGAATCGGAAAAATTTTGACACGCGTTAATATTTACGACCGAACGCTATCCCTAACAGGTGATTTGCCTGAACATGCCGTTTGGGTGAAAAAGTCGTTTGACTGAATATAGATCATTTTACCAAAAATGCCGTTTGGTAAAAAATGTGATTTTGTAGAAAGAGCCATTTGGCCCAAAAATGTACTTTCTGCAACCTTCCTTGAAAAGTGTTGTTCGACTGAATTGATCATTTTGCCAAAAAGACGTTTTTCTGAATAGGTAATTTGGGTAGGGTTGAGTACAGTTGTTTTGCCGAAAGGACATTTTCGGACCAAATTACCATCCCTACATTTATGATCAAACTATTTTTGACCTGATAACAGTTTCAGATACACGTACAATCCGGCATAATGCCAAATCCCATCCCATTATAGATGGCTTTTGGCTTAAAAGCCAGTAAAGTAGAGAGGTTACGAAATTTCGTTCAACGGTCGTTTGACAATAGGCCGTTTCAACGTAAATGTCATTAGGCCAAATGGATGGATATCTTGGATTAAATTACCCGTGCATTTATTGACATTTGGCCGTATAACCTGTTGGCCTAAACTATAGTTTCGGACAAATATTCCATTCTGCCAAACGACCATTTCAGCCAAACAGCATTTTTGGGATGATGATCTATTCGGCCAAACGACCTGGTAGGACAAACGTCTATTTGGGCCAAATTACCAGTTCGGCCGTCTGTCGCTTTCGGCCAATGGGATTTTCCAAGAATTTCTTATGGACAATACACTAGTCGTTCGATAACTACAACATGTTTTCGTTTCAGTTAGCAAATGGCATTCGATAACTGCGACGCATCCTAGACGACAAACAATTGTCAGACGACGTCATTCAAATTTTGACTTTTTCGCTCCTCTATGCTGACTTTTGCTGTTTTATTAATCCTCCTAAATTTTTAGCTACTTTGGATGTAACTAGACTGGGCACGCGCAGTTTGAAGTTTGTATGGAAATTACTCTAGAAATCGCCACCTGAGTGAAAAAGTGTTCCGTGTTGCGACCCGTTAACTATTCAAATGTAATCAACACGATGATTTCATATAGTACTTCCTAATCTAGAAGCCAGTTGTTGTTGCGAAGCGATCTGAATTTTTTTTCAGCAAAGTTATAAAGGAAACAAAAATGCTCATTATTGATATTGATGTTATTCCTTTATGTGTTAAATTGAATTTACCACGATTCAGTATTTCTTTAATAACTTATCTTGCAAGCATAGAATTGTTTCGCAACAAAGACGATGAGTTGTATTGCAAAATTTTCTATGTTGGCAATGTAGTCATATATTTTTAAAGCTTAATGAGCAACGTTGCGGAACGGTTTCCCACAAAAGTGATTGTTTTCATAGTATTTTTCATACAAACTTTAAACTGCGCGTGCTCAGTCAAACTAGCTGTCTTTATTATTCTAGACTGAGAAAGCCAACTGTAAAACACCCATTCTACCAGTCGTACTCTTCTACAATTATCAAGAATTTCCTTCATGTAAATTGCGACGATTTTTCTGTTGAAATTCCAAACAATTTTGAGCATGAGCATGAGCATGAGCATGATTGACCGCCCACGGTTGCTACTCCGTTATTGCCAGGTCAGCTGTAATTACACAGAGAACCAACAGATGGTGTTTGGGACTAACATCATCCTCAATGTGTAAGAACTGGTGACCCAAAATTAAGCAATACCAGCGCCGGCCGTGTCCGAATGCAGGTCAATTAGGGAATAGGTAGGATAATGTTGACGTGAAACTCGCTTTGATAGAAGCCGACGAGTCATCTGCACTTCCACGAGAAATCACTGGGATGTTGGATATATGGGGTAGGGAGTGTAGCAGGGTTCGTTTTGGTAAACGGTATGCCGTGTGAAACGTGTAGTTTTATCGAGATTACACAAAAACACAATCTAACGCGCACTAATTAATTGACTCTTCGACCGCACAAAGCAGAACAAAATATTTTGATGATCGCGCGATCGTTCTGCTTGCTGAAGGAAACACGATCGAACGCGAACTGAACTTCCACTTGTAAATTTATTAACCCGCACAAAGCAGAAACAAATGTTGATGATCGCGCGATCGTTCTGCATACTAAAAGTCATAAAATTACACGCGCACTATATTCACACAAGTATCAGTCTTTTTGTTGAAAAAAGAGTTCACACTTTTCGTAGGTAAACTTTTGCATAATAGTGATAAGATACGATTTCTCTTGTCCTAAGACGAGTTTACACCATCCCACTGAATTCCACCACTTAACTGTATCTTGACAGATACGTATTTCGACCTTAACAGTAAGGCCGTCTTCAGTGTCTCGTACTTGACTCGACTTCAAGTCAAGAGTCGAGTCAAGTACGAGACACTGAAGACGGCCCCACTGTTGAGGTCGAAACACGTATCTGTCAAGACACAATTAAGTGGTGGAACTCAATGGGATGGTATAAACTCGTCTTAGGACATTCCACTAAAAAGCTCAAAATAATTTTCTTATCATACGATTTCTGTTATATCAAAAATTACTTAATTTATATTTGTCGATCATTATGTTGTTATTTCTGCAATTTTACATCAGTGCATAAAAAACTATATTATTTCAGCATATTGAACACGTCCTCAAACTGAAAACACTATTGCTCTTCTTTTTCTCTTTATTTTTATGTCGGACACTTTTATTGTATTATGAAAAGTTTATGCGCGACTTGGACGATTCAGTTAAAAATCAAGAAAATTCACATGTGAGATGTTCGGAGTTACTTACAGTTACAGAGTTACAGACAATTTTCACATGTTCCGAGTTACTTATCCAGTTTGTTTGTCTCGTTAGATTCCCCAATATATTACCGCACTTTAAGCAATGTTTATGACTCATAATACACTGGGCGAAATAAAAATAGCGCCATCTAGACTTTTATCAATATATTTGGAATTTTCATATTATATGTGCTAATTTCAGTTTAGAATGCTTATAGAGTCTGTGGCTTTCTTTTATCGAAATCAGTCATAATGCCTAATAATCGCATTCTAAAATCGATCAGGCCGATACAAATATTTAAAAACTATTTTGTCTCCCTCCCCCTCGGATGGTTTTGCCAAAAAAATAAAATTTTGATGGGGCAACAAAATAAAATTCGGATAATTTTGAGGATTTTCAAAACATTCTTTAAAAAATCCGAGGAGTTTTTTTGATTGTTTTCATTTTAATATTTATTTTTTATTATTCCCCCTTTTCCCTTGACCTTTCGGAACCAGTAGGACAAAATGTTAATTAAATATTTGTAATGGCCTTAGTTAAAAAAATAATATGGTGATAACAAAGACAAACGAGGGAGGAAAAGTCAGCCTAAATCTAAAGAATCCCGGACCGATTCAAGCAATCCAAAATTTTCGCTCGTATGATTGCCACATAATTATAAAGCGGAACTCTAGGAAATTCACTGATTGTTAGTTTTATCCTTTAACCATTAACTACTCCTTTCAGTCCGAATTGTCAGCATCATTGGATAAAAAATTAAAATGTTTATCTTAAGTACATTTGCTCTTCTAGTATTTGCCGTCACTTTCATTCGGAATAGTTTTAGATCATTTCATTTTTCACTGTTCAAAAATATTTTTCCTGTATTTCGGTCTACCAATTGCTTATCTGAGATATTTCCCCTCGAAAGTCTATTATCATCTGCATCAGCATCAGCATCTTTGCAAAGACAACCTGTGTCTAAAATTGAAATCCGCATGAATAAAAAACTCATGAGCATGACCTGTCTAAGCCATCCTAAAACTTCCGAACCATGATGCATCCAATCACTCAACCTCAACCCCCCAGGATCTTTACAAAAAGATTGATAGTTTTGAGTTGATTTGCTATCACTAAGTTGATGCTAATTTCAGAAATGTATCCATATCACATGTTTACTGACAGTGTAAATTCTTTAAATCAAACTCAAAAGCAATGGGCTATCTGCTATTTACGCCCACTCAGACTCTACGGTGGCTAGGATTGTACATCCGAACTCAGCACGGCCCCGACAAATATAGAAGGACCCAAACAGATCCTGAATTTCCCCCACACAAACTTCCACATAAATACAAATTGCTCAACACATTGCAATGATTACCAATTAATCAAAAAAAGCTAACAGATATTTAAATGGCTTTACATTTTGAAAATGCTCAATTTACTAGAATAAAACTGGTTCCCACATATTACCATTTCGCGATTACTGATCTTCATACTTGTGCCAAAAAATAAAAGATAATAGTACTTACCGAACGAGTCGTTTAGAATTGGTTACCTTAAGAGCTCCGAAATCAACCCACATCGACAGGCTAGTTATCCTACTGGAGCTGTCCGAACTCCGAACTGGAACTCGATGGAGAATATATTTGGATACATGGGAGGCGGGATGTGATGTCATGTCGGGGAGAGGTCTGTTTCAGGTTGTAGCGCCAGTATCTTGAATAAAATGATGGACGAATGGACAAATGGTGTCTTGTGTTTCGTCTTAGTCCAACAAACTTGATAAAAACCCGAAATTATCCTTTCTTTATTTCAAAATTTTCACTCTGAAAATAGAGAGAAAAAATCTGTCAAACGTAAAATCACGTCTTTCCTGCTCGATGCCTACTCAGATCTCCATCAAATTAGCGGTTCATCTGTCCCACAAACCAGTACTTGGATCGGACATAAAGCCCTTCGTAGGTGCTGGACGAAACGCATTGTGTTATTACGGCCAGAAGGAAAATCAAGCGCCCAGCAGGGTTATTCGGGAAAACTAAATGCATTGCAGAATTATAAACGTAAACACTATGAGTGTCAAACAGTCATTTATGATGCCAAGAGGAAGCAGTGGATGGACTTCTTTGGCCCCGTAAACCGGTACTATCCGCCGTCGAACTGTAAGGGAAAGTCAATGCGATCAGTAGCAAGCATAGATCTTCCACAATACATCTCGACCTGCAAGCCCACACAATTTCCGAATCACCGGAAGTTGCCAACGCCCATAGTCAATATTTTGCATTGCTCGTAACGGTTAGTGGACAATTTCTAATAGCTTATAGCCACTTAACATTACAAACCCTTTCCAGAAGTAGAGGGAAGTTCTCTAGTCCGGACGGAGAAGGGTATCCGATGTTAAAATATCTTCCCCACCGCAAAACTCTTATTTCTTGATATTTTCAATCAAGCCTGGTTCGGTGAAACTTTTCCGATGAGTGGCGAACAGAGACTTCTCCCGGGATGATGATGCTCTCAAGTACTGGCCTATCTCGCTGTCCTCTTGCGTGTCCAAGGTCGTCGAGAGGCTGGAAAAACCGCCAGTAGCATGAAAAGCTTGAGACATAAGAAAGATTCGGCTCCCAATAATATGCTTTCCCTTCAGGCAGGGTAAAGACGCAGATCTAAATAGTATCCCTCGATATCTCAAAGGCGCTTAACTGTACGTGGATGCCATTAATATTGTAGAGGATAAGCGAATGAGGGTTTTCCGGAAATATTTTGATATTTGACTTGAGTTTTCTCATGGGACGCTCGTTCCAAGTCCTGATCGGCAATTAGTCCTCGGAAACAGGAAAGGGCCGTTTGACCGAATTCTATTTAGCCGAAGGTTACTAGGCTGAAAGTTGTTTGACCGAAAGGGTCATGCAGCCGAAAATGTAATTTGGCCGAATAAGTCATTTAGCCGAATAGATCATTTGCCCGAATAGGTCATTTAGCCCAATAGGATATTGGGCCGAATAGGACATTGGGCCGAACAGAGACATCTCACTACTCACTTCGCACCTCGCAGTGAGAAGTGGGAAATAAGTAGCGAGAAGTGAGACGTCTCATTTTTCACTTTTTAAATGACCTATTTGGTCAAATGTCCTGCTCGGCCAAATGATATGTTCAGTCTTATGACCTATGCAGGCAAATGTTTTATTCGGCCAAATGTCCTATTCCGGTTCTAATCGCAGCGTTTATGGTCCTGTTTACCCTCTCCACAGGATTAGCCTGTGAGTGGCATCGAGAATTCAACCAGTGTGCTATTTTGAACCGGTCCAACAGTTCCTTGAACTCCTTGGACAGAAAACAGCTCCCGTTGTCGGTTATGATGATCTCCGGGACGGAGTTTCGGAGAAACCACTGATCTTTTAAGATAGAACACAGGGTTGAACTCCCGATACTCCTCACAGGCTGAATCATGACCCACTTCGAAAAATAGTCGGCCACTACAAGAAGATGTTGATTTCCGCGCCGACTGCGGGGTAGTGGACCGACGTAATCAACGGAAACGATTTGCCAAGGGCGTGTTGCTATTCGCATTTTGCCCATTTCTGGTGCCACCGGGACAGACGGCGCTTTGACCTCCTTGCAGGTCTCGCATTTCCGGCAGTACCGACGGATTTCAGTGGCCATCCGAGGCCAGTAGTACCTTTGCCGGATCCGGTCAAGGGTTTTGTCGTAGCCTGGGTGAAAAACAGTATCGTGATTCTCCTGTAGAATCTTGTCGATTTCTTCTGTCGTCGGAATTAGCTTCCATTCAAAGCTCGAATCATAGAGTTCACCCTGCGTCGCTACGAACTTTAGCAATTTGCCATTTTCCACCCTAAAATCGACGAAATCGTCCGGTTTATCGGACACCTTTCTCAGCATGGAGGAGTACCAGGATGTAGTAGACGCGTCCTGGACCGCAGCAACACTCCGTGACAAAGCATCCGGGACATCGTGTTGTTGGAGATCTAAAGCCCATCTGCTACACCTTGATCCTACCTTCCATTTGGAACTGAGAATATGGGTGAGTGCAGAGGAATCTGTAATAAGGGTAAAATGATACCCCTCTACATACCCTCTAAATGCCTCGATGGCCAAGACTGCCGCTAGAGCCTCTTTTTCTGCCGCGTGGTAGTTTTTCTGCGGCGTCGTTAATTTGTGTGAGTAATAAGAGATTACTCTTTCTCCACTCTCCTGTTGCTGTGTAAGCACACCGGCAACGGCCACATCACTCGCGTCCGTTTGGATTACGAACTCGCGGGTAAAGTCCGGACTCCCGAGGATTGGGGAGGAGATTAGGCACTCCTTTATTTCGCAAAAGGCTAACTCGGCAGCGTCGCTCCATCGAATGACTTTCGAGCTGGTCTGAAGCAAATCTGTTAGGGCGGATGTCACGCCACTAAAGTTGGCTATGAAACGACGATAATAATTCGCCATTCCACCAAGGAATCTTCTGAGTTTTGTAACGGTAGTGGGCCTTTCGTATTCTACGATTGGTCTGATTTTCTCAGGATTCGCCCGGAGACCGCTAGTACTCAGAAGATATCCTAGGAAGGGAATTTCATTTACACCGAACTTGGATTTCTCCAAGTTAATGCTGAGGTTTGCTTCCCTTAGACGGCGCGCAACTTCAACGAGAAGTTCTGCGTGGTGCTCGAACGTTTCCGTGACTATGACGATATCGTCAAGGTACACGAAAACGTTCGGTTCCAGTACACCATGGCCTAGTACAGTATCCATCAACCTAGCCAGAGTAGCTGGACTGTTTACTAAGCCGAAAGGCATCCTGGTGTACTGGAACAACCCTTTGCCCTGGACGCTGAACGCCGTGTATTTACGAGAGCTTGGTTCGAGACCAACCTGTAGGAAGGCTTCGGACAAATCTATCGTAGTGAGGTATTTCGCTTTTGGCAGCTGTCCCAAAATGCGACCAGGGTGGGGCAAAGGGTAAGCATCGCGCATAGTCCTCTCGTTGATTTTGCGCGCGTCCAAACAGAGCCTTACCTTGGCGGGTTTGATCACGGGAACACAGTTCAAGGACCAGGCAGAACTGCTACGTTCTATTATTCCCACATCAAGTAGCCGTTGTAGCTCTACTGCCACCAACTCCTGCGTCTTCGGGGACATTATATAGGGAAATTGTAGGACTGGAGGTTTGTCCTTCCACTCGTCACTAATGACAATTCGGTGTTGCGTAAGCGGTGTGATTGTTAACTGCCCAGCTTTCGCTGGAAGAAACAGGGTTTTGATTTCTTCTGTTTGCCGACGTTCGTCAACCGATAGAATGGTTTCTGGAATCGATGGATCGATAGTTGCAACGTTCCCTGAATCAGGTAACCGCTCGTTCTGTATAATCGTGGGCTGAATTTGGAACTTGGTCCAGAAATCCATGCCGCATATACAGTCGAGGGATAGGTTTTGGATAACAAGGGTCGGAACAATTTTCATCCTGTCGCTGAAACGGATCGGAAGGTGAACTTGACCAAGAATGGTGAGCTTGTCACCGCTAGCCGAACGTAGTGAGATATTTCTAGGGGATTTGTGGAGTTTCTTCGGTTTTAACCGGGCGAAAATACTTTCACTGATGACCGTATAGTTGCTCCCACTATCCAGCAGAGCTTTTAGCGGAAGTCCATAAACTTTTATGGAAACAAAAGGACGGTTATCGTCTTTGAATGGGTAATTTATGAAGCAGACTTCCTCCGGTCGGTTATAGTAGTCTTCGGAAGTGGATTCCCAGAAGACTGGTGGGATTTTGAGAGAACTTGAAATAGTTACGCCTGCGGGTTCTGTGAACGGCGATTTTCGTCCGCCCGTTGGCCGTTTTTTAAACAATACGGACAAAAACTTGTCGGAAACCCATGCAGACCACAGTTGTCACAGAACAAACGACGTGGCTGTCGACACATGGCAACATGATGTCCGGGTGTTCCACAATTGAAACACGTATTGGGGTGTGGAGGCTTATGCCCACTGACGACCTGTTCTAGGGTTAGCTGAGGACGAGAAGAATTGCCGGATGAGCCAGGGACTGGCGACTTTGGCTCATTAGGCCAGCGAGGGTTCGACTTCGGAGGCGATTTATGGAAATTTCGAGCCGTACCTGCATCAAAGCTAGGCGGAGGGTTGTTAGAAGGACCCGGACGATTGGTATTGTTCCTATTCTGGTTACCCTGATCTTTGAACTGACCTGGTGGACGTTTCTGTAGTTGTGGGGGTGGAGGGGTAGGTTTAACCTGACTTCGACCTATGTTTTCCTGGGCTTCTATAGACTGTACCGACTTTTCGGTACCAAACACCTTGCTGTACGCCGAGATTGAGGATGGGAATGAAAGTCATTTGACGTTTGTAATCGATTCGCATGTTTTGTTGTAGGATTTGGACCTTTTCATGGTCCGCTATTTGTACGCACATACTCCGAAACAGCTTTTCCATTTCGAAATAGTATTCGTGAAAAGATTCCTGCTTCTGCTGCCTTCTTTGGTAAATCTTCATTTTGATTAAAGCATCCAGGTCTGGATGCATGTAAGCTCTTAGTAATTCAACCGGTCCAGAGGAGTGATGAAAAAGTGACACCCGCGAATTTGCCACGTTTTCGAGCAAATCGTTGTTCCAAAGTTTAAAGTTTGTGAGAATTTGTGACTATAATCTATGTTAAAACTTACAAATTAGACTAAAGCTAATGGTTAAAATGTTATCAGCTAAAACACCACAAGTTGAAGAACATTAAAAGTTAAAATTGGTACGGGCCTATGCTTGGCTGCACCACGGACGGTTACGAATAAATACACCAAAAGTGATTGAAAAGTGAACGTTAAATTCTAACCGAGCTAAGCCAGCTAGGTCAAAATCGTATCACACTAAATTTCCGAGCGAGCGTGGTGCAAATAGTAGTAAAGGACAGTACCGGTGTATAGTGGTCCGAGCTGACGGTGAAGAAAGTGCATATCAGAAGCCTAAAGCACATGGTGGTGTTCAGAAAAGACTGATGCCGTCGGCTCCGGTGTTTCTCGCTCGGATAGGACCACCTTGTAAGTGCGCGCGCGAAATAGTACCGCTCCCTGGACCATTGGAACATTGACCAAGCGTTACAATACGGTCACAGTGTCACTTTCTGTTCGTCACTCCTCTGGACCGATCGATTACTTAAGAGAGCGATTCTATCCCG
Source organism: Armigeres subalbatus (assembly GCF_024139115.2). Taxonomy (NCBI): domain Eukaryota; kingdom Metazoa; phylum Arthropoda; class Insecta; order Diptera; family Culicidae; genus Armigeres; species Armigeres subalbatus. The sequence goes on from NW_026943038.1 coordinate 593,046, forward strand.
GCCTTGCCCTTTTATCCTCTTCTTGCCGCCCCAAATATAACGCCCATAGCCTGCCATTTCGTTATTCCGGTGTGCGTTTTGGTGAATCGCTGCGTTTCTCGTTGATTTTTATTAGTATAATATCTAGGGGTTTTGGTTGATGTTGCGTTTTCAAATTTTAGAATTAAATTCAAATAGTTTTAGCTAGATTGCATGCAAAATCTGTACATTTTCAGCCCTGATTGCTTGTTCTCTTTTTTTTTTTCATTTCTTTATGTAATTTTGTATGACAATATTCAAATGCAAATAGTGTAAATAATTATAATAAATAGTGTAAATAAATATTCGAATAAATAATGTTAATAAGAAATCCAATAAATAATGTATATAAATAATGTAAATAAATATTTATTTTTAACACCAACCAGAAGGTAAACAAACAATTAAACATAAAATTCAAAGGTGGACTCAATCGTTATCTTTTAATTAGTATAATCGTATATTTACACCCTAAAGCTACTATTTACAAGATAATTATCAGTCAAACATACAAATATGGACCACAGACATTCAGGGTTACTAATCCCCATATAGCTTCATCTCTCACGTAAGACGCCACTCAGTAATGAATTTTGCTGTTTTAAGGCTTCCCCAAACCTAAGCGATTTCATCGCCGCGACGGCGACAACTAGTCGCAGCGATTCTATCGTTTGGTCGCTGCAGGCAAAGTTCTATTTACGCTTCCATACCAAAGGCGACAGAATCGCAGTCGCCAAACGATAGAATCGCATCGCGACTGTCGCATCGCGTGTGTTTGGGGGAACCTTTACTTTGTATTTGTTCGTCTCACGCGAGAACACGATATTCAATGAATAGAACGAAATATTTTGGGTGTCTCCTATTCGTAAACAAATGCCACTCACCAGCTATTCGTATCTGAACGTTAACTCGCTCCAGGCATACCGTATGCAGTCGTATTCCTCTGCGATTACATCACGAGCGATCGATCGACAAAACGCATCGTGAGTGATGATGATCGGAGATGATAAGAAATATTGGGGAGTAGGTACTTGTTAATAGATATGTTTACATTTTCAAAAGCAATACGATGAAATATGGTTATTATGTACAGATCAAACAACCTAAATTGAAACAACTTAAGATTTGGCATTTCTTTCATTCCACCCGCTGATATTAAAAACAGAAAAAGTAAACCACTGAAGGATAGCAGTTTGATGGGGAAGCCAAAATTAGGTTGAAGGGGTTGATCTCAAATTTAGGTTTTTTGAACCTATTCCAACCTTTCATTGAAAATTTTCATATGACTCCACACAAAAGTACATTATTTTTATGAAAAAATCAGTTCAATGGCTTTTGTCTATACTAAGTTAGGGGCCATAAAGAAGCCACGTTTTTTGTAGATTTTGCCCCCACGCCTCCTATGGCCATGTGTTTCTTCTTGAACGAAAAAAATCTTTACAATCACCCTTTACATATTTTTGATAGCTTTTCAACCAAGTGAAATTGTTTTGATGTCAATTCAGGATTCTGTTAGCATTGATTCCACGATGTCTGATTAAACTTTCAAATTGCTTTTATATCTCCAAATGTTTCCTGGACTTTGAATATGCAATTAGAGGTATAAACTCTTTTCAAATATTATTTTTTCAACTTTCAGAAGTTTCTACGAAACCCCAAAGTCCTGCTGCTAATAGCTGAGGTTTTCACAATATCACATTTTTTTTTTCTAAATATCCATGTTTCTAACACTCTACTTCTATTTATTGTGGATTACAACTATGAGACGGCTTACAAATGTTATTCAAAAGTAGTGTACGATTGTTTGAAATCAGATTGAAATTTTAGATTCAATAAAATAATTTAGGTCTAATAGGGGAAAAGGCGGCTTTGGCAGGTTTTGTTCTCTTATTGCCAGGGGGGATTTCGTCGAAATTTTCTAAAATTTAACCGCAATATTCTTTGATATGCATAATCAGTCATAAAAAACCCCCAGACAATAATAACACAAAACCTGCACAAGCCATCATTCCCCCTATTTCCTTTGTTGACGAAAGTTGTAGAGCATGCTTTAGTTGGAGAAATTTGTTTAATCGATTCAGAAGAAAATTTTGTATATACCGTCATCGTGGGTGACAATGGGTCAAATGGGGGTGAGAATGGGTCACTGTTTCAAGTACCTAGAATGCTTGTAGAATGGATTGAATGTATCTGAGGGCAAGAAAACTAAAATATAAGAGACCTTTTTGAACGATTTTGCTCTACGACCTCCAAGCTGCCGGTGAGAGCGATGACCCATTCTCTCCCCCCAGACTCGTTGTCACCCCCCAGATGGCGGTATTCAAAAGAATTTTGCGGGAGAATATCAAAGTTTAATTTATGCAAAATAATTTCCTTTGGAAACTTAGAAGAAGTTCTCCTGCAGATTAAAAAATTCCAATGAAAATTGAGAGGAATATTTTGGGGAAATTCAAATCCTTTTTCCATTGAAATTTTTATGAATTTTCCGGGTGAATACAGAAGAAATATTTGAGAGAAATTTCGTAGACATTTTCTGAGAAAATCGCAGCCTGTTAAATTCGAAAACGCAGCTAAATCATGACAAATGCCTTCACCATTGTTTTGGACTAGCTAATACTTCTGTACTTGATACATTTTTTTTCTTAAGAATTTGTATTTTGTTTTGCGTTAAGAACTAAATGATGCGTGGTTTTTACACATCCACTTAATATTGCTTGTCGAAAATTGTTGAATTATCAAAAATTAAAATATTAGAGGCAACGTTGTTCTGCCGTCCCCCATTTGGTTTATCGTAGTCATTTTCTATTACACCCAACCACTCTTCCTTATCCCATTGATGACCACGTTATTTCTGTACTGTTCCAATGACAATAATGTAGTGTTACGTAATGCATTCACAACACTAAACATAACCAAGCAGCGACCTATTAACTTCGCTTCTTAAATGTTTTCTCCGAATGCATCGCTTACTATCCATTTACATATATGCTTCACAGCTCATCGTGGTACTGCTGTTCCCGGCTAACACTCTGCTGTTATCCATATGATCTGATCGGTGATTCAGTGATTCATTTTTTCACTCATCACCAATCATCATCGCACCCCGATCACAAATCTACAATTCCTGCATAGTGATGAATCGTAAGCGATGCAAAAGCAGCACGACCAACACAAAAGTTATTCGTACGGGAGTAACTCACTAGCATTGAAACGATAGGCATCGTTCGGTTCATTCGGGATGCATCGTTTACCGTTCTCCTCCGAGTATTATCGGAAAATATGAGTGAATGCGAGTGACTTGATGCGATTTCCAGTAACCCTGCAGACATTTATTTTATATACAGACATTTAATAATAAATTAGTAGACGAACACGGAAACATATATTTACAATTTTTTTTGGGGGTCTGAGCTAAATTGGCCCAAGAACCAAGGGGTTTTAATTGTAACCCTAAAATGGCGGGTTACACGTGGTAGTTAATATGGTCGTGGCAGGTAGTAACTTTCAATACATTTGTGTGTTTGGTTTGCCGCCTGAACGCCGCCAACGAATTAGAAAAACGCCTTAGTGAATACGGAAAAGTGGAAAATATTATCTGAGAGAAATTTCCACAGGGTTTGGGTTTGGACCACGTGTTCACCGGTATTAAAGGAGTGTACATTGATATGAATAAGGAAGTCCCCCCTTCGCTTCAACTGAACAAGTGGATGCGCCGGTTATATTACCAGAATTTTCGAAATAAGTGCTTTGTGTGTCAGGCAGAAGGGCACCAAAATGATTCGTGTCCAAGGAACAGGAACCGAAAAGAAAAGAAGGGCTGTTATCCATTCAAAGGAAGACGAGAAGAAAACCTATTCGGATGTGTCGTTATTGGATTCGAAGAAAAATTGGCTGAACAACCAAACGTTGAAGTTTCGGAAGTGGTTGAGTTGAAGTCTAGCCCAGCAACAACGACCACCCAGCAGGTGGAAATTTGTATTCCATACTTAATGGTAGAGAGGGAATAGATGGCTGAAACCATGAGCTTTAAGAACAAAACCGATGAAATATGGAAATAGGCGACACTGGGATACAGGGATTATGTTAATATGCTAAAGACGGAGGAGAAGAAGCAACAGAAGCCATCAACGAGTCAACGATGGATCAAGCAGCTGAGATTACAGCCATAGACCGGTCGCCTCCGAAAAAGACCTCTCATAACCGCATGTCTGAAACATCTTCAGATTAATATAATTTAAATGAATTGCTTTCGGTTCCGATTTTTTTTTTTTGCAAAACAACTGAGCCTACTAAATAAACAATTTGAAAAAAACACTGCACGGTGTTATCTGACACAAAATTGAGCTTGTCTATGTCACTGACAACTTCGCTGACACTAAATTGAAGTTTGGAAGTCGATTACCGCAATGTGTTGGTGTCAAACTCATATTTTGTTTTGACAGTCATTATGTCGGAAGTAAGTTCGGAAGCAAAACGGGTCGGAGGTTGGAAAGCACCTTAGTGCTGGCGACACAATACTAACTTTCCTTCCTTATTCCCGTGGGGCTAAGGTCATCTGTATAACCAGGCTTACGCTGGAGTGCATTGAGTGTGCTGTGAACCAAAAAGACGTTTAAAATTTTTGGTTCGCAATTTTTCATGAAGTAGCGTATTGAAATAAATTAATACCGAGTACTGTTCACAATTATAATACTAAAAGTTTTGTCGTCCATAGAAATCCATTTGTTAAATTTTGACCAAACTTTTTTCTTACAGGAACGCGGTAGGTTTGTATTTATATCCATCGAATTCTGCTTTAAGTGACTGCTTTAAGTTCAGTTGTTTATTGGTTTCGTAAGGTTCATACTAACTCTTTTATGACATGTATTTTCCGAACACATTAAAAGCTTAGGCCACATCTGTGATGGAAATTTATACCTCTTATGTTACCGTTCGTCTGGTTCATTTGTTTGGAAAGTCTTTCAACGGATAATGACAATCAACAGATTTTTTTTGCTCCGTCGTCGGGGGTGAGAATGGGTCACTGTTCCAAGTACTTAGAATGCTTGTAGAATAGATTAAATGTTTCTAAGGGCAAGAAAACTAAACTATAAGAGACCTTTTTGAACGATTTTTCTATCCGACCTCCACGCTGTCAATGTTAGCAATGACCATTCTCACCCCCCAGACCCAATGTCACCCCCGATGGCGGTATAGTTTTATCATTTTTCAAACTTAGAACAAAGACAATATTGCAATGTATCATGAACAATGGATTATTTGTCTTCGGCTTCTTCTTCGAATCTTTTATTTCTCCATTGTCTATATATAATTGGTTTATTCTTCCACTAAACATTTCTTCTTTGAATATTTTTCCAACTTTTCCAATGTAATCAATCTTTCCATTTTTATTATAAATGCTTGAACAAAAATGAGACAAATACTCGTTGCTATACTACATAAAGTTGTGACTTCTTGCCCCGTTATGATTTGGGGTTTTTTTCTCTACTTTGCATCTAATATTACTGAAATGTCGGTTTTTTTTTTCAATTTCGTTTATTTGGTAGGCTCAGGCGTGTATAACACTTTACGGAGCCACGTTTCTTTCAAATATGTACAATCGACATAATCTTATTATTAAATTAGTAAGAGAGGGAAATAAGCCAACGTATGAAATGTCGGTTATCAGTGTTTCTAGTAGGATCGTATTTTTCCTTTCCATCAATCTCAAACCATTTCTTTTCCACTTTCCTAGCGTTAAAGAAATTATGGCGTGAACGATTAACCCAAAATTCTCATTTTGAGAAAGATTGTTTGTCCTGGCGTGGATGAACAATGCAGTGCGAGTCCGATCGTGTTTCCTGTAGCACTCGCGCGATCACCAACATATTTTGATCTGCTTTATGCGACTGATAAGTTAATTAATTAATGCGCGTTCGATTGTGCTTTTGTTCAAATGACTCCTCGGGTGAGAATCCCGTCAACATTCTCCTATCTATTCCCAATTGACCTGCATTCGGACACGGCGCCGCCGGTATTGTTTAATTTTGGGTCCCCAGTTCATACACATTGAAGATGATTTTAGTCCTAGACATACATAGTAGCCTTCTATACGACTTAGAACTAATCTACATTGCCCACCATAACCTTATCTATACACTGTCGCCGAACTTCAACGAGTACGTGAGAGCTGTTTCTGGATTGCTTGTGTCTACACCTGCCGATATCACATGGATGGAGGTAGGCACCCTGGTATTCCGCCGTCGCATTCGCTTGTTCCACGTCCAGAGATGATAGGATCCCTCTCCTTATTGACGAAGAACGGATCCTGCCCACGATGGTCAGCGTCAGTATCCCTCCAGTGGTTTGGGTCCACTGACGCTCATCTTCAGCCATCCATCCATGAACATTGAACAGCTCCATAGCGCAACGTTTTCTCAGAAGAGGCAATTTAGAGGCACTTAGAAAATGATGATGTTGGAATATGATGGAATCGGGGTCACCAATCCCTACATCACGAGCTCGGGCAGCTTTTCCAGAATTTTTCGAAACTAACATTTTCCCGAAAATGACATTTCCCCGAAAACAACATTCCCATGAAAATGGCATTTTACTAAGAATGACATTTGCGGGAAAACAACTCCCGAAATATCATTCCCTAGAATGCAACACAGATATATTTTTCTTCGTGAATGCTAAAACATTTTCTTGGCATTTGATTTGTACTGAATTTCAGGGTGTGCCTAAGTGCATTAGTTCGCCATACATAGGAAAAAAAGTAATGAAAATTAAATGACATGAAACATAGTGTCTATTGTAAAAATTAGCGAGGTGTCGAGTCGAGATATCGAGGGAGCACATTTATATTTTTCACAAAATTTGAAATTCTTCACATAGTATATGTCGAAATATGAGTTAAGGTCATTTGGCCGAAAAGGATATTTTTAGAAAAAGGGTAATTTGGCCGAATGCCGTTTGACCGAATAGTTGAAAATGTTTCCTTGCTATGTAAGTGAAGTGAGTTCTAAGAAATGGAAGTGAGTACTTAATAGTAAGATGTATGCAATAGCAAATAAGAAGTGAGTAGTGGGAAGTAAGAAATGAGAAGTGAGTGGTGGGAAGTGCTATGCGATAGTTGCGAAGTGAAAAGTAGGAAGTGAGTAGTGAGGAAAACAGAAGCAACCCGGACAGAAGTCATGAACAGAATAACAATTGGGATGTGAGAAGCTAGATGCTGAGAAGTGAATAGTGAGGGAAGAGATATAAAACAGAAAGGAGAAGGAAGAAGGAAGAAATAAGAGGGAAGATAAAAATGATGGATGTAAACCAGAGATAGTAGAAGGAAGAGGGAACTAAAAAAGAAATAATGGAAATGAAGAAGGAAGAAAGTAGAATGAAGGGGAATAAGGAAGAAAACAGAAGGAAATAATAAGAAGAAAGAAAAACAATAACGGGAGCAAATGAAGGAAGTTGGCAAGAATTTCCCAATTTTCAATTCTCACATCTCACTTCTCACACCTTATTCCTCACTTTTCATTCGCTTTTTGGTTCTCACTATCACCCCTCACTCCTCACTTTTTACCTCTCACTTCTTACTGCTCACTACTCACTTATTAATTAGCACTTCTCACTTCTCCTTTCTCAATTCTCACTTCTTACTTTGCACTTCTTATTTCACTTTTTCTTTTCATTTCTCACACCTCGCTTCGAGTTTATCATGTCTCATTTCGAAGTTTTCACTTCTCACAATTCTCTCTTCTCACTGCTCACTACTCACGTCTTACTTCTCGATTCTCAACTCCCACTTCTCACTTCTCACTTCTTTCTAACGAGGAAAGAAAGCGAGAGAAGGAAGAAAGCGGAAGTAAGTAGAAGGAAGAGGGAAGAAAGAAAAAAATAAGGGAAAATGTAATGTTTAAGGAAAAAGAATGAAAATACAATAAAAGAAAGCTCACTAAATACCTCGCACTTTTCAATTCGCACTCATCACGCCTTACTTTTCATTTTTTACTTTTAACTTCTTACTTATCTCTCCTTCTTACTTCTCACTTTTGAATTTCTTCTTCTCTTCTTAGAAGCGAGAATCTAATCTCATTAATCACTTTTCACTTTTCACTTCTCACGTCTCACTGCTCACTATTCACTTATCATTTTTCGCTTCTCTCTTTTCACTTCATACTTCTCAGAACCTAGGTATTCGGCCAAACGGCATTCGACCAAATGGCCTGAGACCATGCATATCGTGCATGGGAAGCCTTTCTGACAACAACGAGCTAGCGAGGTTAACATGAATTGGAAAATTATTTCGTCTTACAGTTAAAGTCTTAAAGGATCTTTGAATTTTATGGAGTAAGGGAACATATCGAGTTACAGAACATCGAGTTAGGGAGATTTTACTGTAATTGATCTAATAGTTGCCGTGTAAATTTAACCTTCCTACAGTGCTCAGAAACAAACTCACACTTACGGTGTTCGGATCATATTGATCCGGATTTGACTAAGCAATATCTCAGGCATTTCTTAGCCAAATTCACATGTTTATATACCAAAATAATCGCCAGCTCATAAATTTTCCGAAACTGACCTGATTGTTGATCGGCCACACCTACATCCTGTAATCCTCGGATGTAATCGTCAGTTGGCCACTTTTATATGGACGAAAATTGCGAAACATCAGGAAAACAATTAATTAGAATGTTATCAATTTGAATTCAGGTGCTGCGAGACACTAAGTTTATAATTTAAAAAATATAAATTGTTGAATTTGACATTTGAATTGGCCAATATATCAAAAATAAAAACTGCAATTTTTTTGAACAATTTCACCTAGTGCGTAATTTTTAAAGGCGTCATTCGAAAAAGAGTATACGTAGTATGTGTAAATTTCATCATATATGTAGTTACCTGCCAGAATTTCAGCTCAATCGGTCATCGGGGTACAAAGTTACAGCTTGTCAAAGTTGACCATTTTGTATGAAAAACAGCCTCCGCTGCTGTTATTCTATTAAATCATTCTGGAATTCAGACGAATGGATCTACCAAGATTACTGGGCTCGATATTAAACCAATAGAATCCCGTACATGCCCTTAAAGGCCATGTTTATTATTTACGGTCCAGAAGGCCCAAATGCGATAGGAAGGTTAAATTCATTTAATTATTAATTCATTTCATTAAAAAAAATATTCCTGCGTTTGAAAATGATTGTGTAATTTTTAATTAATTTCGATTTGAAATGACTATTTTAGCGTTTATTATCATGCTCCAAATATGTGCATAAAAAGAAAAATCGCAAAATATTTCTGGCTATGTACAAAAGATTGTCCCTACTTCAATTACAATCAAATAAGTATCCTAACATCATTTTATTTTCCGAAACTTTCATAAAACCTTTTGTCGTATTAAGCTATTATACATCTGTAATGCATTACAAACGGGATTTCCATTTCCCATGGGAAAACAATCAGCATTATTATCCAATCATTCATAACATACTGAACGACGTTTGACCTATCCAGTAGTCAACCTTATTTACCAGTGACGTGATGCTGTGACATCATGAACTGATCTCAGAAACTCCCAGCCAGCAGCCAGCTGATTCGTCATCAACGAACGCGTCCGAAGTTGGCAGGCGAACAAGTGCAACTGCACTTGCACTCGGGAAAAATAAACAGCAGATCTCACATCCAGTGCGGAAACTTATTTACCCGACGTTCAGCTATGTACCATTGTGCACGTGGAGCTCATAGACGATCGCCAGCTAACACCATAGAGGTTCGCGTTTGAATCGTATCGACCGTCAGTCCACATGAACACGTGCAACAGGTCATACACTAATCAGAGGCGTTTTCGTCGTTTGTTGATACTGAAAATATTGGCTCGATCAAACGGTCAAGGTAATTAGGCTCCAAAAGTGGAAAACACTGCATCTATAGAACCAACTGAACTATTGACAAAAAAAAGTTTAGAGTGATGTGATATCTTCCATTAAATTGCTTACAGACAAAATCTAGTAAAAAGAATTAAATTTGTGCTGTACAAGTTGACCAGTTGGCATACCTACAACAGTTGATTTTATGTTTGCCATTAATTAGCAATAAGTGATGCACGTTGATCGTTCAGGTCGGTGCTCCAATGAAAAGCAATCACCGATCAACGGTTGAACTGTTCGCTACCGCGGCATTTGAATTGTGAACAAATGGACAGCATGCCCGCCGATGAGGAGTACGAACTGGTGACAAAGCCGCAGCTCAATTTTGTACCATCGACATTAAAGTTCCGTAATGTTTTCTACACGGTTGACGGTTGGTGTGATTCACTGGTTGATGATCAATTAATGCCTAATTGTAGAGTGTTTTATTGCAGGGAAGGAAATTCTCAGCGACGTATCGGGGAAATTCAAACATGGAAGGCTGGTGGCTTTGATGGGACCATCCGGGGCGGGGAAGTCGTCACTGTTGAATGTATTGGCTGGGATGAACCTATATGGATTGAGTGGATCGATTGTAATTGGAGACGAACCCGTTGAAGAGAATGATCCTCGAAGTGTCTACGTGGAGCAGGATTGTCCTTTACTGAACTATTTGACGGTTCGAGGAACTATGACTTACGCCGTAGACATGAAGATGCCTCGACGCACAAACACCAAAGAGAAAAGAGTCAAGGTAAGAAACTCCGGGTAGTTGAAAGTCTAATTCGTTTATATTCTTATCGATTTTAGATCAAAGAAATTTTACAACTACTAGGACTGGAGAACAGTTCATCAACGCTGGTAAAGAATTTGTCCGGTGGAGAACAAAAAAGGCTATCGGTTGCCGTGGAACTAATCACAAACCCAGCTGTAATGCTATTAGATGAACCAACAAGTGGGCTCGACAGTGTGGCTTCAACGCAAATCATATCCCATTTGAAGTCCTTGGCTATGGGAGGCCGTACGATTGTTTGCACTATTCATCAACCCGCATCCAGTTTGTTTCAATTGTTCGACGATGTATATCTGCTGGTCAAAGGACGATGCTTATACTTCGGAACTATCGATGGTATGATTCCAACTCTGGAATCGGCAGGCTTCCATTGCCCAGAGTATTACAACCCAGCGGATTTTGCTATCGAAGTTCTTACATCGGAAGACCACGATTCAAAAGAAGCAATGATTGTACGCACGAATACAGAAATGAGGGAATTGTTCGAAGGGGGACCCTCGAGTCCCACTACAAATAGACCGGATGTGGCCGTTAGGCGTTACCAAGTTCCGTTTTGGTATCAGTTTTTAGTATTGCTCAAAAGATCTGCGATCTCTACAGCTAAGGATGAGGTATGAGGTTCTCGTAAACATGCATATTTAAAATTGATTTTTTTTTATCAAAACAGTTTTTCTTGAAAGTACGAGTCGGACTGTACATAGCTCTAGGATTAGTGTTTGGCGTAGTACACTATGACATAGGAAACGACGCCAGTAAAGTAATTGCCAATGCCAGTTGCTTCTTCCAAATTTTCGCAATCGTCTACTTCTGTAATGCCATGGCTGTGATAAACTGTAATAAGTTTTGAATTTCCTTCATGTACAATCATTTATCATAGCTCTTTCCACAGACACCGAGGAAGCAAACGTCACCATCAAGGAAATCGCCAACAACTGGTACTCTCGTGAGGCGTACTTCTTTTCCAAACTACTGAACGATCTTCCGCTGCAAATCGTTTGCCCTCTTCTGATGCTCCCTTCCTTCTACTACATCTCCGGCCAACCCCTAGAGCTGCACCGGTTCGCCATGCTTTGGTTGATGGTATTCTGCGGCGGAGTCATCGGGCAGTACATTGGCGTATTCGCGGGGATCTGCTTCAGCATGAAAACGCAAAATTTCGTCGTTGCCAATGCCTGCATAGTGCCGATCATATTCTCGGGATTCTTCATCAACTCCAAGGATTTGGTGCCATATCTGAAGCCGATGAGCGATGTGTCGTTCTTTCAGTATCTGTTCCACGGTGCGATGCAGGCGGTGTACGGATATGGAAGGGAGAATCTCAAGTGCGCACAAATTTATTGCTACTATAAGAAACCCGCCAGTATTTTGGAGCAGTTCGATATTGATCCTTACGGATTTGGGAGGAACGTGGCCATTCTTGCAGGAATCATAAGTATTTTGTTGGTGGCAATTTATATAGCTTTTGTAGTTAGATTAAGACGGTTCAAGTAATGAAGTAAACTTATTTTCTTACAAGATCACTTTAACTGTTCTTCCGAAATTCCAATTGATAGAATCCATTGATTCAACAGTCACAGTTATTTATGTCTACTCAACGTATTAGTTCTACTTCAGCTGAAATAGATTCTTTTATATAATCCAACTATTTTGATTAAATACAATAACATAACCACAGCGGATAAGCCGGTGCTCAATTCAATGTATTATTCTATGGATTCTTGAGATTAATTTTTACGATTCATAAGCCGGTTGCCGCAAGTCTAAAATGAGCCTCGGATTCCTGGCAGGAATCTCGGATTCATGGAGGGAGTCTTGGAGTTCTGACGAAATTCTCGAATTCCTGACGAAAATACTTATTCCTGACAGACATTTTGGCCATGAAACCAAAATGGGTTTGTTGGATTCTTGGCGTGAATCTTGGATTTCTGGCGAAAATCTTTTAAACCGTGGTGGAAATCACGGATACTTGGCGGAATGTCTCGGATATAATATAAAGGATATTCCTGACAAGAATCTCGGATTCCTGTCGGCAATTTAAGATTCCTGTCTGAAATCTCGGGCATCTCGGATTCCTGACGGGAATCTCGGATTCCTGACGCGAATTTCATATTCTTGACGGGAATCTCGGATTCCTGACGCGAATTTCATATTCTTGACGGGAATCTCGGATTCCTGACGGGAATCTCGGATTCCTGACGGGAATCTCGGATTCCTGACGGGAATCTCGGATTCCTGACGGGAATCTCGGATTCCTGACGGGAATCTCGGATTCCTGACGGGAATCTCGGATTCCTGACGGGAATCTCGGATTCCTGACGGGAATCTTGGATTCCTGACGGGAATCTTGGATTCCTGACGGGAATCTTGGATTCCTGACGGGAATCTTGGATTCCTGACGGGAATCTTGGATTCCTGGCGGGAATCTCGGATTCCTGACGGGAATCTCGGATTCCTGACGGGAATCTCGGATTCCTGACAGGAATTTCAGTTCCTGACGGGAATCTCGGATTCTGACGAATCTCGGATTCCTGCCGGGAAGCGCGGATTCCTGCCGTGAATCGCTGATTCCTGCCGGGAATCGCGGATTCCTGACGGGAATCGCGGATTCCTGACGGGAATCGCGGATTCCTGACGGGAATCGCGGATTCCTGACGGGAATCGCGGATTCCTGACGGGAATCGCGGATTCCTGACGGGAATCTCGGATTCCTGACGGGAATCTCGGATTCCTGACGGGAATCTCACGGATTCCTGACGGGAATCTCACGGATTCCTGACGGGAATCTCGGATTTTCGACGGGAATCTCGGATTTTCGACGGGAATCTCGGGGAATCTGGGATTCCTGACGGGAATCTCGCGGATTCCTGACGGGAATCTCGCGGATTCCTGACGGGAATCTCGCGGATTCCTGACGGGAATCTCGCGGATTCCTGACGGGAATCTCGCGGATTCCTGACGGGAATCTCGCGGATTCCTGACGGGAATCTCGCGGATTCCTGACGGGAATCTCGGATTCCTGACGGGAATCTCGGATTCCTGACGGGAATCTCGGATTCCTGACGGGAATCTCGGATTCCTGACGGGAATCTCGGATTCCGGACGGGAATCTCGGATTCCGGACGGGAATCTCGGATTCCTGACGGGAATCTCGGATTCCTGACGGGAATCTCGGATTCCTGACGGGAATCTCGGATTCCTGACGGGAATCTCGGATTCCTGACGGGAATCTCGGATTCCTGACGGGAATCTCACGGATTCCTGACGGGAATCTCGGATTCCTGACGGGAATCTCAGTTCCTGACAGGAATCTCAGTTCCTGACGGGAATCTCGGATTCCTGACGGGAATCTCGGATTCCTGACGGGAATCTCGATTCCTGACGGAATCTCGGTTCCTGACAGGAATCTCGGATTCCTGACGGGAATCTCGGATTCCTGACGGGAATCTCGGATTCTGACGGGAATCTCGGATTCCTGACAGAATCTCGGTTCCTGACGGAATCTCGGATTCTGACGGGAATCTCGGATTCCTGACGGAAATCTCGGATTCCTGACGGGAATCTCGGATTCCTGACGGGAATCTCGGATTCCTGACGGGAATCTCGGATTCCTGACGGGAATCTCGGATTCCTGACGGGAATCTCGGATTCCTGACGGGAATCTCGGATTCCTGACGGGAATCTCGGATTCCTGACGGGAATCTCGGATTCCTGACGGGAATCTCGGATTCCTGACGGGAATCTCGGATTCCTGACAGGAATTTCAGTTCCTGACGGAATCTCGGATTCCTGACGGGAATCTCGGATTCTGACGGAATCTCGGATTCTGACGGAATCTCGGATTCCTGACGGGAATCTCAGTTCCTGACGGGAATCTCAGTTCCTGACGGGAATCTCGGATTCCTGACAGGAATCTCGGATTCCTGACGGAATCTCGGATTCTGACGGGAATCTCGGATTCCTGACGGGAATCTCGGATTCCTGACGGAATCTCGGATTCCTGACGGGAATCTCGGATTCCTGACGGGAATCTCGGATTCCTGACGGGAATCTCGGATTCTGACAGGAATCTCAGTTCCTGACAGGAATCTCGGATTCCTGACGGAATCTCGGATTCCTGACGGGAATCTCGGATTCCTGACGGGAATCTCGGATTCTGACGGGAATCTCGGATTCCTGACGGAATCTCGGATTCTGACGGAATCTCGGATTCTGACGGGAATCTCGGATTCCTGACGGGAATCTCAGTTCCTGACGGGAATCTCGGATTCCTGACGGAATCTCGGATTCCTGACGGAATCTCGGATTCTGACGGAATCTCGGATTCCTGACGGAATCTCGGATTCCTGACGGGAATCTCGGATTCCTGACGGGAATCTCGATTCTGTCGGGAATCTCGGATTCCTGACGGGAATCTCGGATTTTCGACGGGAATCTCGGATTCCTGACGGGAATCTCGGATTCCTGACGGGAATCTCGGATTCCTGACATGAATCTCGGATTCCTGACGGGAATCTCGGATTCCTGACGGGAATCTCGGATTCCTGACGGGAACTTCGGATTCCTGACGGGAATCTCGGATTCCTGACGGGAATCTCGGATTCCGGACGGGAATCTCGGATTCCGGACGGGAATCTCGGATTCCGGACGGGAATCTCGGATTTTCGACGGGAATCTCGGGGAATCTGGGATTCCTGACGGGAATCTCGCGGATTTCTGACGGGAATCTCGCGGATTCCTGACGGGAATCTCGGATTCCTGACCGGAATCTGGGATTCCTGACGGGAATCTTGGATTCCTGGCGGGAATCTCGCGGATTCCTGACGGGAATCTTGGATTCCTGACGGGAATCTTGGATTCCTGACGGGAATCTTGGATTCCTGACGGGAATCTTGGATTCCTGACGGGAATCTTGGATTCCTGACGGGAATCTTGGATTCCTGACGGGAATCTTGGATTCCTGACGGGAATCTTGGATTCCTGACGGGAATCTTGGATTCTGACAGGAATCTTGGATTCCTGACGGGAATCTGGGGTTCGTGACGGGAATCTTGGATTGCTGCTGGGGATCTTGGGTGCCTGACGGGGATCTTGGATTCCTGACGGGAATCTTGGATTCCTGACGGGAATCTTGGATTCCTGACGGGAATCTTGGATTCTGACAGGAATCTTGGATTCCTGACGAATCTTGGATTCCTGACGGGAATCTTGGATTCTGACGGGAATCTTGGATTCCTGACGGAATCTTGGATTCTGACGGGAATCTTGGATTCTGACGGGAATCTTGGATTCCTGACAGGAATCTTGGATTCCTGACGGAATCTTGGATTCCTGACGGGAATCTTGGATTCCTGACGGGAATCTTGGATTCTGACAGGAATCTTAGATTCTGACAGGAATCTTAGATTCCTGACGGGAATCTTGGATTCCTGACGGGAATCTTGGATTCTGACAGGAATCTTGGATTCCTGACGGGAATCTTGGATTCTAACAGGAATCTTGGATTCCTGACGGGAATCTTGGATTCCTGACGGGAATCTTGGATTCCTGACGGGAATCTTGGATTCCTGACGGGAATCTTGGATTCCTGACGGGAATCTCGAATTCCCGACGGGAATCTCGGATTCCTGACGGGAATCTCGGATTCTGACAGGAATCTCGGATTCCTGACAGGAATCTCGGATTCCTGACGAAATCTCGGATTCCTGACGGGAATCTCGGATTCCTGACGGGAATCTCAGTTCCTGACGGGAATCTCGGATTCCTGACAGAATCTCGGATTCTGACAGGAATCTCGGATTCCTGACAGGAATCTCGGATTCCTGACGGAATCTCGGATTCTGACGGAAATCTCGGATTCCTGACGGAATCTCGGATTCTGACGGGAATCTCGGATTCCTGACAGGAATCTCGGATTCCTGACGGGAATCTCGGATTCCTGACGGGAATCTCGGATTCCTGACGGAATCTCGGATTCCTGACGGGAATCTCGGATTCCTGACGGAATCTCGGATTCCTGACGGGAATCTCGGATTCCTGACGGGAATCTCGGATTCCTGACAGGAATCTCGGATTCCTGACGGAATCTCGGATTCTGACGGGAATCTCGGATTCCTGACGGGAATCTCGGATTCTGACGGGAATCTCGGATTCCTGACAGGAATCTCGGATTCTGACAGGAATCTCGGATTCCTGACGGGAATCTCGGATTCTGACGGAATCTCGGATTCCTGACAGGAATCTCGGATTCCTGACGGGAATCTCGGATTCCTGACAGGAATCTCGGATTCCTGACAGAGATCTCGGATTCTGACGGAATCTCGGATTCCTGACGGAATCTCGGATTCCTGACAGGAATCTCGGATTCCTGACAGAATCTCGGATTCCTGACGGGAATCTCGGATTCCTGACGGGAATCTCGGTTCCTGACGGAATCTCGGATTCCTGACGGGAATCTCGGATTCCTGACGGAATCTCGGATTCCTGACGGGAATCTCAGATTCCTGACGGGAATCTCGGATTCTGACGGGAATCTCGGATTCCTGACGGGAATCTCAGTTCCTGACGGAATCTCGGATTCCTGACGGAATCTTGGATTCCTGACGGGAATCTTGGATTCTGACGGGAATCTTGGATTCCTGACGGGAATCTTGGATTCCTGACGGGAATCTTGGATTCCTGACAGGAATCTTGGATTCCTGACAGGGAATCTTGGATTCTGACGGGAATCTTGGATTCCTGACAGGAATCTTGGATTCTGACGGGAATCTTGGATTCCTGACGGAATCTTGGATTCTGACGGAATCTTGGATTCCTGACGGGAATCCTTGATTCCTGACGGGAATCTTGGTTTCCTGACGGAATCTTGGATTCTGACGGGAATCTTGGATTCCTGACGGAATCTTGGATTCTGACAGGAATCTTGGATTCCCTGACGGGAATCTTGGATTCCTGACGGGAATCTTGGATTCCTGACGGGAATCTTGGATTCCTGACGGGAATCTTGGATTCCTGACGGGAATCTTGGATTCCTGACGGGAATCTTGGATTCCTGACGGGAATCTTGGATTCCTGACGGGAATCTTGGATTCCTGACGGGAATCTTGGATTCCTGACGGGAATCTTGGATTCCTGACAGGAATCTTGGATTCCTGACGAGAATCTTGGATTCCTGACGGAATCTTGGATTCTGACGGGAATCTTGGATTCCTGACGGAATCTTGGATTCCTGACGAATCTTGGATTCTGACGGAATCTTGGATTCTGACGGGAATCTTGGATTCCTGACGGGAATCTTGGATTCCTGACAGGAATCTTGGATTCTGACAGGAATCTTGGATTCTGACGAGAATCTTGGATTCTGACGGAATCTTGGATTCCTGACAGAATCTTGGATTCTGACAGGAATCTTGGATTCTGACGGGAATCTTGGATTCTGACGGAATCTTGGATTCCTGACGAGATCTTGGATTCTGACGGAATCTTGGATTCCTGACGGGAATCTTGGATTCTGACGGGAATCTTGGATTCCTGACGGGAATCTTGGATTCCTGACGGGAATCTTGGATTCCTGACGGGAATCTTGGATTCCTGACGGGAATCTTGGATTCCTGACGGGAATCTTGGATTCCTGACGGGAATCTTGGATTCCTGACGGGAATCTCGGATTCCTGACGGGAATCTCGAATTCCTGACGGGAATCTCGGATTCCTGACGGGAATCTCGGATTCCTGACGGGAATCTCGGATCTGACGGGAATCTCGGATTCCTGACGGGAATCTCGGATTCTGACAGGAATCTCGGATTCCTGACGGAATCTCGGATTCCTGACGGGAATCTCGGATTCCTGACAGGAATCTCGGATTCCTGACGGGAATCTTGGATTCCTGACGGGAATCTCGGATTCCTGACAGGGAATCTCGGATTCTGACAGAGATCTCGGATTCCTGACAGGAGATCTCGGATTCCTGACAGAATCTCGGATTCCTGACAGGAATCTCGGATTCCTGACGAGATCTCCAGTTCTGACGAGATCTCCAGTTCCTGACGGGAATCTCGGATTCCTGACGGGAATCTCAGTTCCTGACAGGAATCTCGGATTCCTGACAGAATCTCGGATTCTGACGGGAATCTCAGTTCCTGACGGGAATCTCGGATTCCTGACAGAGATCTCGGATTCCTGACGGGAATCTCGGATTCCTGACGAGATCTCGATTCCTGACGGAATCTCGGATTCCTGACAGGAATCTCGGATTCCTGACGGAATCTCGGATTCCTGACAGGAATCTCGGATTCCTGACGGGAATCTCGGATTCTGACGGGAATCTCGATTCCTGACAGGAATCTCGGATTCCTGACGGAATCTCGGATTCCTGACGGGAATCTCGGATTCTGACGGGAATCTCGGATTCCTGACGAATCTCGGATTCCTGACGGAATCTCGATTCCTGACGGAATCTCGGATTCTGACGGGAATCTCAGATTCTGACGGAGATCTCGGATTCCTGACGGGAGTCTCGGATTCCTGACGGGAATCTCGGATTCCTGACGGGAATCTCGGATTTCTGACGGGAATCTTTTGGCCTAAGGGGCCATCCACAAAGTACGTCACGCTCCTAGCGGGGAGGGGGGGTTCCGAGCAGCGTGACGTCTCATACAAAAATTTTAGAGGTTTAATACAAAAAGTGTGACGAAGGGGGGGAGGGGGGTTGAAAATAGCCAAATTTTGCGTGACGTACTTTATGGATCTTCCCTAATAACCCTTTCGGCCATACAACTCTTTTGGCCTAATGACCCTTTCGGGCAAATTACCCTTTCGGCCAAATGACCCTTTCGACCAAATGTCTTATTCAGCCAAATCCAAACGACCCTTTCGGCCAAACGACGCTTTCGGCCAAGTGACCCATTCGGCCAAATAACTTTCGGCCTATTGGTCTTTTCGGCCAAATGGTAATTCGACCAATTAGCTTTCGGCCAAGTGGCATTCGGCCAAATGGCTTTCGGCCGAATGGGTTTCGGCCAAATGACCCTTCTCCATCTCGGATTCCTGACGGGAATCTCGGGCTCCTGACGGGAATCTCGGACTGCTGGCGGGAATCTCTGGCACTTCTGAGGGGAATTTCCGATTTCTGGCGGTATCCGGGTTCCGGGCGAGAATGTCCGTTTCCCGGGTTCGAATACTGATTCCTGACCTGAGACTCAGATTCCCTACGGGGATTCCTTATTCCTGGCAGGAATCTCGGATTCCTGGAGCGATTCGGAATCTCAGGATTCAGGCGTGAATTTCGGAGAACTAGCATTGGGTTTCTGTCCGTCATCAACCAGCGGGGGGCGGTTAACTCCTATCACCTGTCATGGACCTATTGCAAGAAAATTAAATAAGTCTAAGTACGAAATAGCGTGTCTCACATGTTTTGTGACCACACACACACACACACACACACATACGGACATCATTTCAACTCGTTGAGCTGAGTCGATTAGTACATAACACCGTGGGTATCCGAGCCTTCTATCAAAAGTTCGGTTTAGATGTGATCCTATAGTTTTTACGTTTACTTAGTATACGAGAAAGACAAAAAGGCAAAGGGCACTACGTGGCCAACAGTTAATATTAATAAGATTTGAAATTCAGCTCGTAAAATATAGTTTCAATAATTTTTATCGCATGAGTTTTCTTCAAGAAAAATGAGCAGGACCACTACTTTTGCGCACATGCAAAACATCAAACCCCATGAATGTTTGACTAGAATTATTTCTACTAAAAAGAACTAGAATTAGTCCGAAAATCATTCAGGAAGATGTATGTTAGATTACCTATCCTTCACATTTATTGGATTAGTAACGCAAAGTGTTCAGAAATTGACAAAAGATGTAGAACGAAATGCTTTAGCCACGTGCGCCTTATCGGTGGGTGGTGAAATTTAAACACATGTGCAAGTTCAAATTAGAAGTACATTCAAGTTCAAACCCTGATCATTTTCCGTACTATGACATTGTTGCAATTTTAACTACATTGTTCCGATTGGTTTCACATTATTATTTTTATTTATTTATTTATTTATTCAGACTAAGGCCGAAGTGGCCTGTGCGGTATATAAGAGTCTTCTCCATTCGGCTCGGTCCATGGCTACACGTCGCCAACCACGCAGTCTACGGAGGGTCCAAAGTCATCTTCCACCTGATCGATCCACCTTGCTCGCTGCGCACCCCGCCTTCTTGTGCTCGTCGGATCGTTGTCGAGAACCATTTTCACCGGGTTACTGTCCGACATTCTGGCTACGTGCCCGGCCCATCGCAGTCGTCCGATTTTCGCGGTGTGAACGATGGATGGTTCTCCCAACAGCTGATGCAATTCGTGGTTCATTCGCCTCCTCCACGTACCGTCCGCCATCTGCACCCCACCATAGATGGTACGCAGCACTTTCCTTTCGAAAACTTCAAGTGCGCGTTGGTCCTCCACGAGCATCGTCCAGGTCTCGTGTCCGTAAAGGACTACCGGTCTAATTAGCGTTTTGTAGATTGTCAGTTTGGTACGGCGGCGAACTCTATTCGATCGGAGCGTCTTGCGGAGTCCAAAGTACGTACGATTTCCAGCCACTATGCGTCTCCGAATTTCTCTGCTGGTGTCATTTTCAGCAGTCACCAGTGAGCCCAAGTACACAAATTCTTCTACCACCTCGATTTCGTCACCACCGATGCAAACTCGCGGTGGGTAGCTCACATTGTCTTCTCTTGAACCTCTGCCTATCATGTACTTCGTCTTCGACGTGTTGATGACTAGTCCGATCCGCTTAGCTTCCCTCTTCAGTCTGATGTAGGCTTTCTCCATCTTCTCAAAGTTACGTGCCATAATATCTATGTCGTCGGCGAAACCAAATAGCTGGACGGACTTATTGAAAATTGTACCACTCGTGTTAATCCCTGCTCTTCGTATTACCCCTTCCAAAGCGATGTTGAATAGCAAACACGAAAGACCATCACCTTGCCGTAACCCTCTGCGGGTTTCGAACGCACCTGATCCATCGTCGCTTTGATCAACCGTGTCAGTTTATCCGGAAAACCGTGTTCGTGCATTAGCTGCCATAGCTGGTCCCGATCGATTGTATCATATGCGGCTTTGAAGTCGATGAATAGATGATGTGTGGGCACGTTGTATTCGCGGCATTTCTGCAGTACTTGGCGAATGGCGAACACCTGGTCCGTGGTGGAGCGTTCGCCCATAAAACCCGCCTGGTACTGCCCCACGAACTCCCTTGCGGTTGGTGCTAGTCGACGGCATAAAATTTGGGAGAGTACCTTGTAGGCGGCGTTCAGCAATGTGATTGCGCGGTAGTTGCTACAATCCAGCTTATCGCCCTTTTTGTAGATGGGACACACGACACCTTCCATCCACTCCTGCGGCAAAACTTCCTCCTCCCAAATCTTGGTAATGACCCAGTGCAGCGCTCTAGCCAGTGCCTCACCACCGTGTTTAAATAGCTCTCCTGGTAGTTGGTCAACCCCAGGGGCTTTGTTGTTCTTCAGCCGGCCAATCTCCTCCTGGATTTCCTGGAGATCCGGAGCCAGTAGAATTATGTCCTGCGCGCGTTCTCCCAGGTCCATCACCATACCGCCATCTTCGTCTGCCACATCGCCATTCAGGTGCTCTTCGTAATGCTGCCGCCACCTTTGGATCACCTCACGCTCGTTCGTAAGAAGGTTCCCGTTTATGTCCTTACACATATCAGGCTGTGGCACGTGGCCCTTACGTGAACGGTTCAACTTCTCATAGAACTTTCGTGTGTTATTAGCGCGGTACAGTTGCTCCGTTTCTTCACGGTCTCGATCTTCCTGCTGGCGCTTTTCCTCCGGAAAATCGAGTTTTGTCTGTTCCGCGCCTGTTTATATCGTGCCTCGTTCGCCCTCGTGCGATGTTGCAGCAATCTCGCCCATGCTGCATTCTTCTCTTCCACTAACTGCTCACATTCGCCGTCATACCAGTCGTTTCTCTGATCCGGGGGCACCGTGCCTAGTGCAGCGGTTGCGGTGCTACCAATGGCGGATCGAATATCTCTCCAGCCATCTTCAAGAGACGCTGCGCCTTGCTGCGCTTCCGTTGGAAGTGCCATTTCCACATGCTGCACGTAGTCTTGGGTTAGTCTACCGTCTTGTAGCCGCCCAATGTTAAGCCACGGCGGACCATTACGACGCGTGTTGTACACTGTCGAGAGTTTTGAGCGCAGACATACTGCAACGAGGTAGTGGTCGAATTCAATATTCGCACTGCGGTAAGTGCGGACATTCGTGATGTCGGAGAAGAATTTACCGTCGATTAGAACGTGATCGATTTGGTTTTCCGTTTCTTGGTTAGGTGATCTCCATGTGGCCTTGTGGAGATTTTTGCGGGGAAAGAAGGTGCTTCGGACTACAATTCCGCGGGAAGCTGCAAAGTTTATGCATCGTTGGCCGTTGTCATTCGATACGGTGTGCAGACTATCCGGTCCGATGACCGGTCTATACATTTCCTCCCTTCCTACCTGTGCGTTCATGTCACCGATGACGATTTTAACGTCCCGCAGTGGGCATCCATCGTATGTCTGCTCCAGCTGTGCGTAGAACGCTTCTTTCTCGTCGTCGGGTCTCCCTTCGTGTGGGCAGTGCACGTTGATGATGCTATAGTTGAAGAAACGGCCTTTAATCCTCAGCTTGCACATCCTTGCGTTGATTGGCTGCCACCCAATCACGCGTTGGCGCATCTTACCCAGCACTATGAAGCCGGTTCCCAGCTCGTTGGTGGTGCCACAGCTTTGGTAGAAGGTAGCCGCTCGATGCCCGCTTTTCCACACTTTCTGTCCTGTCCAGCAAATCTCCTGCAGCGCCACGACGTCGAAGTTGCGGGGATGTAATTCATCGTAGATCATCCTGTCGCAACCTGCGAAACCTAGCGACTTGCAATTCCATGTTCCAAGCTTCCAATCGTGATCCTGTATTCGTCGCCTAGGTCTTTGCCGATTATATCGAGTCGCATTATCTCTTATATTGTTCGTAATGATTGGTTTTCTAGGCGGCTTATTGGGCCTGCGCAAACCTCCTGTCTCGTCGGAGGGCCGTCGTGTCAGGGCTGTTTGGCGTCCCACCTAACACCAGGACTTGGTTTCACATTAGTATTACGATTAAGTATTATTGACCCAGACAACACAAGATCGTATATGATGTCACATAAGATGCTAAAGTGGAGGCCATATAGGTACATCCCCATACAACATGTACGTATATCGCCTCCACTTTAGCATCTTATGTTGCATCATATACGATTTTGTGTTGATTGGGGAGCGTCTTAAGAGTAATGTTACAGAGTTAAAAGACTTCACTATTCTATTTACTTCCACTATAAGATTATAGGGCAAATAAATGGAAATGTAAAGGCATTTAACTCCATTGCTGGTAAGATAAACTTCATGATCAATTAATTTCAATCGAAGATAATGCACTAGCTCACAGGGCTGGGATGGAAATAATTATTTATTGATAAGGAGATTTCTTTGGTAATCAATGCATGAAGCATAATGTAATTTGGTAAATTCCCAACGCGAAAGATTGATTTCAACTGGATCCGAAACGATAATATCGCGTGCCTTTCGCGCAAGCTCATCTGAGGTCTGGCATCTTTTTGTGTATGACTTATTGAGCACATGAACCTTTCTTCAATTTTTTTTCCTTGCACACACGAACATTGCAATGGAATACTTTTTTCGCAACACGCTCAGAATGTTTTACAAAACTGTATCATGTTTATCATGAATCAATTTAATCGATAGTAGAAATTTATACATTAAAATGTGATTTTATAAATCAATCTATAAATAAAATATCTACTTACGTGATCACAGAAAAAAAGTTTTATTTTCAAGGGTTGACTTCTTATTTAACTCGAACTTCTACAGCATTACAAACAACATCTGAATTTTCTTTTATTTTTTAAATTTTTTTCGTCGGGACAACTTATTATCGTTAAAGGTCATATTCGACATAAATTGAACAGCATACAAACACTTTTGTGTAGGCAAAAAAGGTATACTGAAAAAACAAAAAAGACCATCCAAATAAAACACATTATGGACCCAATCCATTTTGCATTCATGGAGCAAAAAGCTTAGCGTGGATAACTTTCTTACCTGCTATACCCGCCCTGCACAGTAAACGCTGTTTGAGCTGAGCATATTCTCTTTGCTTCAAACTTCTCTTGGCTCGCATAGTTCAAGACTTCCATTCTACACAAATAAATTAAGCGTCCAAACCTCTTCGGTACTGGTGTTCTGAGGTTGTTTTTTATTTGCAGAGTATGATCTTCGGTGTTACTGCTCTAATGTTTGGTTTACAGTTGATGGGATGATCAGTTTCATTAAATTGAAATTTAAACGTGTTCAACTTATTTTCAGTTCAAATGAGTTGAATGCGCTTAGCTGCAAATACCCCACAGAAACGCACTTTGTAGTAAATGCAGTGACATGGGTGCAAGAGCAGTTATAGATTGCACATTTACACAACTAAACGCAGGTCACTTAAGCACGCTTGGAAATAGCTCTTTCAGTGGACTGCAGTGCAGTCAACACACGACTTCATATGGCAAATTCTCTCAAAACCTAGACCAACAGAATCTGCCTGCATAGATGTGAGAGAGCTTAGGATTCCCTCCTGCAGGTCCAGTGTTCGTGACCGGGTCCATCCTATCAAGTCTTGGATCGAACGCACATTTTCGAAGTTCGAACGGCCAGTCAGTAGGGCCGTGTCTTGCAGCGACCGTAAATTGATTCAATTAATTCACTCTCGTTTACTCTCTTGCTCAGTGCAGACGTTCAGTTGCGCCTTCGCCTTTCCAGCCCGGGCTTAATTCGTGCGGTACGCTTCAGGCCATTCGGTCCCGTTGCTGTGTTTCTGTTTCACTTGAAAAGTGATATTTCGGGGTGTTGCGGATGCGGAGGGTTTGTGGAGAAAGCTTGAGTGCGCGCTTGTTAACCAACCACCTGCATGAGTTTCAAGTGATTTCCAGTCGAATCCTTATCAGTGTTCAAATTTCGAGCGATTGCCATCGATGAGGATTGCGATTGCGCCTCGGATTGACGACGAATGACACATTTTGATGGTGCTTTGTAGTGGTGGGGAGGCGATGGACATTTATTCATGAGGCGGTTTGTGTGGTGATATCCTTTCTAAGTGAGTTAATTTTGAAGCAAATAAGTGCGTAGTTTGAAGAATTAAAGTTTGGTTCAAGTGAGCTAAATTTTAGCTTGGATGATGGCCGATTGAGAGATAAGAAAAAGATACTGAAGGGGTGTAACATTGGCTTAGTAATCGAGTATAAACAAAAAACTAAGACTTCACTTATAGTAGTAAAGTAGCTGACCATCCATCTATCCGATACTCTTATCACATTTGATTAGAGTAAACAATGCAGCTGCGCGGGCCTTCAGATAAGCAAGTCCGGTATCAATAATCGTAATGAGTGGCGGAACAGAAAATAAAAACAACATTTCCTTGAAAGGCAATGTTTTAGTAAACTAATCATGTAATCCTACCCTACCCTTATTCTCGTTCGTCGATTTTGGCTAGACAAATCTCGGATGAAGAGTTTTGACCTAGTTTAGGCAAACTAAGTACCATGCTGCTTAACAAGGAAAAACAAATCTGATTCTCCTCAAAAATTTGTTTCGATACCTATTTACCGTGATTTCGTAATCAAATTATGCAGGCCGGGACTGAAATATGGATCAAAATCGAGATAATTTTGTTACAGTAATATCCAGAATAATATCCCTGGTGAATTTTGCGGTGGTAAAATAGGAATTGGGACAAAAGTGGACTTTTTATATTTTCAATTATTGAAAACATTTCACAAATATAATGCAGTTTATGCCTTGGTAAGGCTAAATGCGTTAAAAGTACTAAAAGAAGTTAAAAAGGCCTATAAAAGCTTTTATAAAAGATATTTCAATTGTAAAAATATAAATGAATTGGTAATAGATCCAATCAGCGGACGTTAGATTTTCTTACAATTCTGTATAAGATCCTACCAATCTGTACTAGGCATATGCAAAATTTGCTAGATATTCAAACAAAACATGTAAAGTCTTATACAATATTTGTATCAGAATGTAGTAATTGGCATATTACCTGTTATCATACAGATTTTGGTAGGTTCTTACACCGAAAGAAAATCTTACAAACGCTGGTCAGGTGTATGAACTTGTTTATTCGGCGGTTTTCACTATACAAATGCCAAGACGCCAACGAGAAATTCGCGTGGATCAAATGCTCTGTATCAGAGGACCAGAGTGGAACAATAATCGATTTAACCTTGAGAAGCAATGTAATTATTAAACTAATCTTGTAAACTGTTTCATACTGGATTGCTTATTAACATGCAAAACACGTTCAACTACCGACGCGACGCGATGTTTCATTGGTAGAGGGTTAGCGAGCTGAACTGTAGATTATAAACATGACCTACGGGTGTCATAAATTGTGTTTCGAACAATTGTAATAATAAAAATTACATGGAGATTGTATGCAAATTATTTCAAATATTTTTAGTTACTACAAGTTTGTTCTCAAATAATTATATTTTATTAAACTTTAACACAAACATATGGAAGACGAGGGATAAGCTACATTGAGAATCTTTACCTGCTAAGATTAATCAGTGACTGTCTAAGACGAGTTTAGTACTTTCTATTTAGCTCCACCACGTTTTGTTATCTTTCCAGATACGAATTTCGACCTCAACTGTGAGGCCGTCTTCAGTATCTCGTACTTGACTGGACTATCGACAAGTCGAGTCAAGTACAAGACACTGAAGACGACCTCACAGTTGGGGTCGAAATACGTATCTGGAAAGATAACAAAACGTGGTGGAATTAAATAGAAAGTATCAAACTCGTCTCAGACACCCCGCAAAAAAAAACTTAAATAATTATTTTCATTAGTGATTGGCTGATACTTGAAATGAACCTTAGTCTGGTTAAAATCAAAATTCAAATTTATCATTGTCCTGTTAACTAGAATTGCGTGGTTCAGAGATTCTATTGAATGCAAATTTGAATCTCAAATAGATGGTTAAGGGTCGTTTGGCCGAAACCCATCTGGCCTAAAGTCATTTGATCGAAAGGGTCGTTTGGTCGATAGGATCATTTTGGTCGAAAGGGTCGTTTGGCGGAACGGGTCATTTAAGTACACTCAAAATAATTTTAACTAAAGAGTTACATGAAAACATATGCGGATATTTTCCATCTAGTTTCGTTTATAGAAATTAAATGATTTGTTAGTGATGGTACTCACTGCTCTCAATTCACTAAAAAATGTAATTAAATTCAATTGAATTGAAATTTCAACAAACACATAGATTTTAAGTGAATTGAAATAATAGTTTGCGCAATACTCGTGTGAGTGATAATAATTCCCGTCCAGTAGAGGCGGACTGGACCAAAAATAAAGTTATGAAATATTTATTTCATACTCAAAGTCTCAATTTTGTAAATTGCTCTCATGATGTTTCTGCACAATTTTTAATTAGCGATTGATGCAAAACATAGACTTCGGTCTGAGTACTCCACTCATATGTTATTCATACATTCCTGACAAGTAGTATTCACTAGAAAAGAATATAGGTATTCTTTTCTACGTTTTCATTTAAATTTCACTACATTTCTTTGTGGTATGCATATGACATGTGAGTAAGTTTTATTAGACACAAGTAAGGTCGTCATAACTGTAGATTTTTAAAACCTACTTGATTTTTATAGTGGAAATTAAGTGACAATTATTTTGAGTGTAGTAAAGTAGGGTCATTTATCCGAAAGTATCATTTGGCCGAAAGAGTCGTTTGGCCGTAAGCGTCATTTGGCCGAATAGGACATTTTACTGAAAAGGTCATTGGGAAAGTGAGAAAGTCTCACTACCCACTTCGTTCTACTCACTTTTTACAGTGAGAAGTGAGAACTCCTCATTTCTCACTTCTCCTGTAAAAAATGAGAAGGGTGGAGTGAGTAATGAGACGTCTCACTCTTCACTTCGCGCTTCTTACTTTCTACAGTGAGAAGAGAAAAAAGAAAAGTGAGACGTCTCACAACTCACTACTCATTTATCACTTATCGCTGTAAAAAGTGAGAAGCGTAAAGTGAGTAGTGAAACGTCTCACTACCCACTTCGCACTACTTACTTTTCACAGAGAAAAGAGTAGTTCTCAAATGACCATTCGTCCAAACGACTCTTTCAGCCATACGACTCTTTCGGCCAAACGACCCTTTCGGCCTAATGACCCTTCCGGCCTAATGAAACGACCCTTTCGGCCAATTGGTCTGTTCGGCCAAATGGTATAGTCGGCCAAACAACTTTCGGCATAGTAGCATTCGCAGACGGGACTCGGCCAAACGGCCCTCCCACGAAATAGATCGCGTATGTTGCCGAAATAAGATTGAATTTCATTTATTGAACGGCTACTCAGTCTTGCACTTATTACAACAGGTTTTCATTTACCGACGTTTCGAAACACGAGTTATGTCTTTTCAAGGGAAAATATTGTTGTTTGTCGTCATATGTTTAGTCTACACGTCTGTTTGTCTAATTGTCCATGAACTGGAGCACTGTTATCAATTTTAATTTTTTACCAAGCTAATGGCGCAAATTTTCTTTAAAATTCTTAAAAATAATAAGAAAATAAAAAAAATTGCGCTATTAGCTAGGAAAAAAAATGAAAATTGATAACAGTGCTTCCGAAGTCATGTACGGACAATTAGACAAACAGACGGTGCAAGTTAGACTAAACATACGACGACAAACAACAACAATATTTTCCCCTTGAAAAAGACACAATCCTCGTGTCGAAACGTCGGGTAAATAAAAAACTCAAAGGTGCAGCCCAATCGGGTTGTACGCAAAGGTGACGTAGGACTACGTAGCTATTCGAAATTGATAGTATTTGCCATAATAATTTGTGTCGTTTTATTAACAATGAGCAAACTGCTCGGAGGCCAACTGAATCAAGAAGTCGAATAGTTGTTCCCAGTTGGATGGACTTTGAGTCTCTAACCGTGGTATTAACATGACTCATTGGCCGCTGAAGCCACTCGACTGGCTTTCAGTCGGGGACATCACAATCCTTACTTTGCCACGAACGCTTACATCGCGGGCGAAGACCAAACGTTGCATATAAATATATTTGTGTTTTGTTTCACGCCACTTCTGATTCTGCTTATTTCTCCTTTATTCCGGCCATTTTTGAGGATGGTGTCCTCCAAAAAAGTCTTTATGCATACAAAAGAAGGTTGATCCGACAATCCGATATGAACTTTCTTTAAAGTGCAAAACTCAATCGTAACTAGCAAATTTGATAGCGCGGCGGAGGGAGATGATGCAATTAATTTGAACGGGTGGAATCACTAACAGCAACCAAGCTACCATGCAAAACCCGATGCCGCCGAAACAATCCATTTTCGCAATTAACTCTTTCTTTCCATAAAATACTGGTCCAGAGAAGAACCAATTTTCTTTTCCCAATGCGTCTTTCCAATAACTAACTGCATCCAAACGCTTGACAGTACCTTGCGTTGAAATTGTCCGACCGCCTTCGTGCTGCTGTGTCCGCTCCGCTGCATCGAATGTCGAACCGGATCCCGATCGAAACGGCTCGCGCGCGCCGAATAGCAGCTTTCTTGTATTTAATAAATTTAGCCCTTTAGCCCCGCCCCTTTGTGATCTAATATGGGTGTAAATAAAATGTGCACTCATAACGATTAATGAAGGGGCGGGGCTAATGGAATAACTTCATTAGATATAAGAAAGCTGCTTTTTGACGCGTGTGAGCCATTTTGATCGGGATAACGCAGCAGACAACGGACCTTTCGGAGAATGACAAATTCTAAGAATCTTATGAAATTTTCTCGCAAGATTCCGAATTTGGTTATGAGCTGTTGGTTATCTAAGACGCGTATTGTTGTGAAGAGTAACAACATAAATTTGACTCAAGACGAAGTTTCTTCATATTACCAAACATTATCTTTTGGCATCTGTCTGTCCGAGCGACGTTCACCGATGGGTGGTTGCTGTAGATAGTTTCCACAGAGGTGGCGTCTTCATTGATTTTATACAAAAGAAGGTTGATCCGACTATACGAAATAAACTTTCTTCGAAGTACAAAACTCAATCGTAAATAGCGAATTTGATAGCGCGTCGGAGGGAGATGATGCAATAAATTTGAATGGATGGGATCACTAACAGCAACCAAGCTACCACGCCAAACCCGATGCCACCGAAACAGTCCATTTTCGCAATTAGCTCTTTCTTTTCATAAAATGTTGGTCCTGAGAAGAACCAATTTTCTTTTTCCAATGCGCCTTCTGTCCAAAAACTAACTTATTCAATCACTTGCCGACACCTTGCGTTGCAACTGTCCGACCGCCACTTGATGATTTTTCGCTAAGCCTCCAAAAGTTGAAATATTTTTTCACTCCGTGCTGCTGTGTCCGCTCCGCTGCATTGCTGAATAGTCGAACCGCTCTCTCTAGCTTAGTCCGGAAGCCATTTCGATCGGGATTTTGCAGTCAACGGACCATTCGGAGAATGACAAATTCTAAGAATCCTATGGAAATTTTCTCGATTCTGAATTTGGTTACGAGATGTAGTTTATTTTAGATGTGTATTGTTACGAGGAATAACAGCAGAAATTTCACTCAAGACGAAGTTTCTCCATATTACCAATTATTATCTCTTGCCATCTGTCTGTCCGAGCGACGTTCGCCGATGGGTGGTTGCTGTAGATAGTTTCCACTAAGATAGCGTCTTCATCGATTTTATACAAAAGAAGGTTGATCTGACTATCCGAAATAATCTTTTTTCAAAGTGCAAAACTCAATCGTAAATAGCGAATTTGATAGCGCGTCGGAGGGAGATGATTTAGTGAATTTGAATGGATGGAATCACTAACAGCAACCAAACTACCACGCCAAACCCGATGCCACCGAAACAGTCCATTTTCGCAATCAACTCTTTCTTTCCGTAGAATGTTGGTTGAGAAGAACCAAATTTAATTTCCCAATGCACCTTTCCAATAACTAACTGACACCACAATTTGTAATAAATTTTCAGCATCGGCACTGGCGGTGCGGGATCGCCACAGTGCTATTTTTATGGTCAACCTTTTCTTCATATGAAATTCTGGTTCGTTGAGGTTGAATGATCTGCAGCAACACATCGAGCACCACCACCAATGCGATGGATTTCCTTTGAAAATGTCATTAGCGCCTCTGTGATGCTGTGTCCGCTCCGCTGCGATCGCTTTGATGCGTCTGCTCTGCGTAAAATCTTGTTCAAACTGAGGATTAGATCCAAACCCGCATGTGATTGATTTTTGATGTCTGTGCTAGTGATGCATGTACGTGATTGGTTGGTTGACCTATTTCTAAACTTTTTATTAATTATCGATAATAAATAGTATTCCAGTATTTTCAAATAAATACAAAGAAGCTTTGACTCATCCTAGATCGAATGGTCAAAAAAAAAAATCCATCGAGAAACGGCTGAGATATTAATGTTTAAAGTCTATCATATTTTCGTGACGGTCCCCGATTTTCGTAATCGTAAAGTGTACCCCAATACAGAAAAGACAGACGTAGTCCTACGTCAAAACCATCATCATGCTAAGCACATGTTATACGAATTTCGAATATATTGGAATAAATTGGCTTAGCCACCTTGAAGTTGATAATTATGCATACAAGTATATTGTGTATGCTCGACCAAGTTCTCAATAAACGCTTAGTTGTGAGATAGCAATGTCCCAGTAGGGCTTGTACATATTGTCAATAAAAATACGAAGTTAGTCTTATTTTTCCATGCTAATCGAGATTGTGTTCAGCACACTATGAGCTTGTATGATTATATCTTATCAAATTGTTCTCTCTCGTCTTCCCTATCAGGTAGAACATCAGCAAAAACGCCCTAACCCATCGCTTTGTTTACTACATCGATATCAATTGCTCCACTTCACCTTTGACCGGGTGAACGTCGCAAGCACAAACGGCGATCATTCGCGTCTTAGTCAACACCGTAGCGGGATGCTGCGCGCACTCGGCTCCACTGAGAGCGTTTCGCTGTAGCACCATCACGAGTAAGAAGCGACCATTCTCGATCCCTTTGCCAATATGGAGAACAACACTGCGATCCAAATTGACGCCCCGAAGGAAGATTTGAAGCGGACTACCTGTTTGAGCTTCCGAAAGATTTCCTACGTCGTCAAAGACAACGATGGGAAGGACAAACATCTGCTGCGTGATGTAGGAGGCTGTTTCCAGTCTGGGCGATTGACTGGGATTCTTGGACCGTCTGGTGCGGGAAAATCTACTTTGCTGAACATTCTTAGCGGTTTCAAGTAAGTTGACATACGATCGCCCTAATTTCAACTTCTATAACATCCGCACATTTCAGAGTTAAAAACGTGTCTGGGAAATCTAGTCAACGGAAGCATCATCAACCAGGACAAATACCGCCGGGAAGTGACGTACACCTCACAGGATGTCAGCATGTTGGGAAACCTAACGCTTCGAGAGAGCTTGGAGTTCGCTGCAGAGCTCAAACTGCCGAAATCCGTATCCAGTGTTGTCAAGTCCAAAACCGTTAACGATACCATCAAACTGCTGGGACTGCAAAAATGTGCCAACAATCCGGTCCACGCCATTTCCGGCGGTGAGAAGAAACGGCTCTCCATAGGGTTGGAGTTGATCTCGAACCCGAAGATTATGTTCTTCGACGAGCCGACCAGCGGGCTGGACATCATCGCTGCCATGCAGGTGATCGCCCACCTGAAGGATCTGGCCCTGAGCGGGCGCTGTATGGTTTGCGTGATTCATCAACCGAGTTCCAGTATTCTGCAGATGTTCGACGATTTGATGGTCCTGTCGGAGGGGTGCTGCATTTATAAAGGCCCGCTGAACGGGCTCGTGTCAACACTGAAGGAGAGCGGGTTCGAATGTCCGAATTACTACAACCGGGCGGATTATGCATTGGAAGTGGCGAGTATGAAGCATGACGGGACCTTGGTGAAGTTGATTGAAAAGTGCAAGGAAGAGTATTCGTTGGTGGGGAAGAACGTGAATGAGTGTGTTAGCACGAGTGAAAAAGATTCGATGTTGGTTGGAAGTGATTGTGGGAGCTCCGACAGTTCGGAAAGTGCGTACAGGCAGTATCCGATTTCGCAGTGGGACCAGTTTATTTTACTCACCAAGAGGACAACATTGTGCACGTTCAGAGATATGCAGTTGATGAAGATGCGAATTTTGGTACACCTGCTGGTTGGGTTGCTGATTGGATTGGTTTTCTGGAAAGTGGGAAACGATGGTTCCAAGGTGCTAAGCAATGCGTCATGCCTGTTTTTCTTCTTAATATTTTTGTACTTCGCCAACTCCATGCCACTGGTAATGACATGTGAGTAACTTGATCTTGAATCTAGTACGAAATTTTAAGTCCTTTTTGTTTGACGATTTCAGTTCCATTAGAGACATCAGTATTCATAAGAGAACGAATGAACAATTGGTACTCGTTAACTGCCTATTTCTTCTCGAAGCTTGTTGCGGACTTCCCTTTTTTGGTGAGTATAATTTAAAAGGTATACCTCGATAGCCATAATTGACGTTAGGTTGACTCGTTTCATGAACTTCGGTTACAAAAATTCCAATTCTCATCCAAGTAATTTGGAGCGGAAAATAAGACTTCGTCGTGTAGATATGAATCGCTCGGGGACGGTATTTCTATTGAAATTTTTGCATCGATGGAGGCAAAAAACAGCAATGCCTAACGAGAGCATATGGCAGACAAACAGGTTGAACAATAGAGACGATGTTGGGAATCGCAGTGAATACCGCATTCTTCTCCTCTGAGATCTGGAATGATCTCACTGGGAAATATTTTTCCTACGTTTGAACGGACTTACTACTTTTCACTTATTGATTCATATGTGCTCAAATACACGTGAGCACACCTTTATTTTCCTTATGGTCAAACAATGATTTCACGTTTTCACACAACCAGATTCTGGGACCAACCCTGTTCCTGCTAAGTGCCTACTACATGACATCACAACCGATGGAATCTGAACGCTTGGTAATGCTGTGGGGTATCTGCATCCTTCTTTCGTGGATTGCTCAACTAACGGGACTGCTTGCCGGAAGTTCGCTGACTTTGGAGGTAATGCCATCTAATGACTTGAAGATCGATTCAATGCTTAAATCGTTTGTTCCATTCACAGCTCAGCGTATTCTGCGTGCCCTGCTCGGTCATACCGATGCTAATCTTTTGCGGTTTCTTCGTGCGGTTTCGAGAGATGTTCAGCTTTCTGGTGCCGTTCACGTACGTGGGCTACTTTCGGTACGCGTTCGAGGGCGCCATGCAAGCGATCTACGGCTTCGGGAGGGAAAACATTCCGTGTGAGAAGTTTTGCTATTTTAGCAAGGTGAGCAAGTTTTGGAGAGTTTCGACATGGAGGAAAACAGTTTCACGATGGACGTGTACGGACTGCTGGCGTGGATTGTTGTACTGCATGTTGCTCTGTTCGCCAGTTTGGCCTTTAGACTGAAACGGAATCGGTGAAGTGCAGATAACGCTCTCAGGTTATTTTTAAGATCGATTTTTGTTCAATAAAGGACACGATGTTATTCTAAAGATTTTGAAGCTTGGTTTTATAAGTAAAGAACTTCCTCATATTATTTTTCAATATAAATACAAAAAAACAGAAAATTATGCTACTGATTGCTGCTTCAGTTACTATTAGTTCAAATTAAGAATAAATCCCATTTATCATCACTTGAAGATTGAATGCCATCAGGATTGAGAGGAAAGTCGTTCTTTTTCTTCGTAATTTTAAACTGATGAATATGTATATCAATTGGCAACCGTTGATCACTGCTTACTTGCATTTGTTAAGAGAGAACTTCTCTATTCAAAGTGAAATTTCAATCGAACTCGTAGAAAATAAGTTGTAAGATAAATTAAATAAATTTATAATGTAAGGTCTTAACAACTGTAGTGATTTATCCCATCTATAAAGTTTAGTTTCCCACGCTGCCACTACCGCTAAAATGGTGTAGTAAATGCGAGTAACTATTCAATTATGCAGGGAGTATAGTCTCACAGTTGCGACTGAACAATGCTATCACTCAATGGTGCTGAATTGCACTTAGTGTGACAGATATTTCACACGCTCCAGTAAGAATTATGATCAATCAGAATATACGATGAACATGGGAAATAGAGCATTACTTGCAAAAACTACCCGTCTTAGTAATTATTACCTGTACTTACTGATTGATTGGATTAAAAAATATTTTTGCTTATGCCGAATAACGTACTTATGGCTTTAGATAGGTTCGAAACCAGACCGGCATTAGTTCAGTTTGTCGCACTGAATCAATTCGAGGATCGACTAAGCAGCACCATTGATGTTAATCTAATCAATATCTGCTCAATAAACGACTTTATTCTATTTTTTTTATGTCATCGCAACTGAGAAATTGCCGCCTCGTATAGCACATCTACATTAACCTGTTCTGCGCTAAGCCACTATTTACCCATTAGCATATGCAAGCCGGGAAAGTTCCCTAAATTTCCCTACCGGATTGCGAATCGACACATTCAGCATGCTTTGTAGCAGAGCCCCTCACACGTGAGCTATGGAAGGTTCCCAATAATCGAGTCGATCTACTTTATTGTGTTTCGTCAATGATGTGTTATGGAACACCTGTCGCACTCAAGTGCAAACTGCATGTGATGATAACAACCCACCGAGTTCATTATTAGAATGGATAAGATTAAAATGGGAAACGGAACGAAGCAATGGTTTTTCCATGGCTCAAGGAAAGACAAAAATACAAGAAATATAAATCACTGAACTTATTGGAATCTTGTTATCTATCTGCTGGTTAATCACATTCTAATTTGACGTACTTCAAAAGGAATGGTTCAAATGCATGACGATACGTTGTTGTTGATTGCACTCGATCACTTGATTTTGGAAATAATCTATTTATCTATTTTTGTGCTCATTTTCTTCTTTGCTGACATTAGATTCACGGGTAGCGGGTAATGTCCAAATAATGTCACGCTTGGGTAAGGTGACCATATGAAATGTTTCCAAAGGAAGACAATTTACCCGAATCGTAGATAAAATGGAGGACATTTGGTCAAAAAGGAGGACATAAAAACATAGATCGATTTTTAGTTTTCAATATAATATTATATAATTATATAATTATATTTGTTATATTTTTTAGAGTTAATTGGAATAAGCTTTTGTGAGTGGAGGCAATATACCTTCACTTTACATGAAGCCAAATGTAGTGGCATTTTCAGTGATACTCAACAGAATGTTAACAAAGAAAGATCATCACATACAATTCTGATCATTTAGCAATAACTGTTAGCTTTAGTAACTGACCGAAAATTAAGTTTTATTAGGACCGGACACAAGATGATTGATCAGTGGAGATTTTATTCTTGAATACGATTGAAAATCGCAATCTAAAGCATGTAAATGATAATGATACCGTTAACATTCATACATACAGTTACAGTTACCAAAATTTCAACTGAAGAAATTCAAAATTGTTCAGGTTTAGACTAAAGAAACTCATCTGTGAAACTTAGTTCAGATTTCTATTCCATTCTAGGCATGGAATGGCGGCTGCTCTTCCTCACATATTCAAAAAACTAACCTTGCGAAGCGTTCAAAGGCAATTAGATGGTACACACCCTTGTATAACATTTAGAGAAGGATTGGCATTTTTCTTAATCCATTTTTCACATTTCCGATTCTTCTGATATCTTCGACACCTGTGTTACTGTCACTCGTGCATTTAATTTTCGATATTGCATTGATTTTATTCGAAAACGCAAATCAATAATCGTAAATGTGTGCAACGATTAATCTCTGGAACGAATGGATGTTGTTGCAGTACATATTGTTTATTAAACTAGAATTTCTACTTTTCAAAATATCCAAAAAGGAGGACATTTTAGCGCAAAAGGAGGACATCTGATTTTTAATGAAAAAGGAGAACATCTCGACCAGTTAGTCATAACAAAATTTTATCACAATTATATCAATATGTGTTACAAATTACAAAACTTGCAATAGCTTTGTTATAAGTTCTCTGTTAAAGATGGAGGAAAGAAAATTTCATGATCGTCATAACATGATTATAACATAATATAGGAATTGGAAAAAAAAACTAAGGTACCAGCTTCAGTATAACTTGAACCTACAGGGGTTAGGCAAAATGATTGAGATAGGCAAAATTTGGCCCAAATTCAAATCCTTATAACTTTTTGAAAATTGATGAACTTGGACAAAACCGGAAGCATTCGACGGCAAATTTAGTCAAGATTTAGGTACATGCACGGTCACGGATACTGGCCACCGGACACCGGAGATGTTCCGGATTTTCGATTAGATTAGATCTTATTGAAAATTGAATGCGGGCGGTTGCGCTAAGATCCGTTGAGAAACATCGGAGATATGGCCATTTCAGTAAACCGGATACTATGGTCAATTATGTATATCCTTCCAATTACGTATATATTATCCGGTACCATATCAATATTGGTATCAAACTTCAAGATTTTTCATGGAGATGCTTCAGGAAGCATATGCAGGGCGATCAGTTGCCCTGACAACTCTGTAGTAGGTTCCAGGTGCCCCGGGGGAAGTGGCCAATTTGAAAAACGTTCAGAACCCTATCAATATGGGTATCAAACTTCAAGATTTTTCATGAAGATGCTTCAGGAAGCGTATTCAGGATGATCAGCTGCCCTGACCACTCTGTAGTAGGTTCCAGGTGCCCCGGGGGAAGTGGCCAATTTAAAAAACGTTCAGAACCCTATAAATATGGGTATCAAACATCAAGATTTTTCATGAAGATACTTCAGGAAGCATATTCAGTTGACCACTCTGTAGTAGGTTCCAGGTGCCCCGGGGGAAGTGGCCAATTTGAAAAACGTTCAGAACCCTATCAATATGGGTATCAAACATCAAGATTTTTCATGAAGATACTTCAGGAAGCATATTCAGGATGATCAGCTGCCCTGGCCACTCTGTAGTAGGTTCCAGGTGCCCCGGGGGAAGTGGCCAATTTGAAAAACGTTCAGAACCCTATCAATATGGGTATCAAACTTCAAGATTTTTCGAGGTGATACTTTTAAATGTATTTTAGAACCAGCAGCTGTCATGACCACTCTGAAGTAGGTTCCAGGTGTCCTGGGGAAGTGGCCAATTTGCAAAATGTTCGAAACCATATCAAAATGAGTATCAAAGTTCAAGGTTTGTCATGGAGATGCTTTTGGACTCTCCTGTCGAATAGAGTTTGCCGCAGCACGAAGTTGACCATCTACAAAACGCTCATTAGACTGGTCGGCCTCTATGGCCACGAAAGTTGGATGTTGCTGGCGAAGGACCAACGCGCCCTTGGAGTTTCCGAATGGAAAGGGGGTGCAGATGGAAGACAATGGAGGTGGTGGTGTAGGTCAGTGAACCACGCGTTGTAACTGTTAGGAGAACTACCACACGGTACAATTTTGGCGGTTACAGTGGGCTGGGCGAGAAGCCAGAATGTCAGACGACAACCCGATTGAGATGATGCTTTGATAATAATCCGACCGGTACAAGAAGAAGAGGCGTGCAGCGGTCACGGTAGGTCGACCAAGTGGAACGCGACCTGCGGATCTTTCGCAAAAATGAAAAACAGACGTCATTCAGGATTTGTCATCATATCAACAAATACCTTGTCTTCCAAAATAATTTGATAATCGGCAGGCTTCATTTTGCCCTTAAGTGCCATAATAGGACCATGGCCATGTCAAGATATAGCACCACACATAATTGCTAAGTCATGCTTGCGACCTGCTGCCATTGAAGGCAGGCCATCTTACACTTGGTCGATCCACCGTGACCGCATCGCGCCTCTTCTTCTTGTACCGGTCGAATCATTATCGAGCACCATCTCATTCGAGTTGTCGTCTGACATTCTGGCTACATGCCCGGCCCACCGTAACCGCCAAAATTGTACCGTGTGGTAGTTCTCCTAACAGTTACAACTCGTGGTTCATTGGCCTCCACCACCACCTCCATTGGCTTCCATCTGCACCTCACCATAAATAGTCCGTAACACCTTCCATTCGAAACTCCAAGGGCGCGTTGGTCCTTCGCCAGCAACATCCAACTTTCGTGGTCATAGAGGCCGACCAGTCTAATGAGCGTTTTGTGGATGGTCAACTTCGTGCGGCGGCGAACTTTATTCGACAGGAGAGTCCAAAAGCATCTCCATGACACTTCCCCAAGACACCTGGAACCAACTACAGAGTGGTCATGACAGCTGCTGGTTCTAAAATGCATTTAAAAGTATCCCCTCGAAAAATCTTGAAGTTTGATGCCCATATTGATAAGGATCTGAACGTTTTTCAAATTGGCCACTTCCCCCGGGGCACCTGGAACCTACTACAGAGTGGTTAGAGCAACTGATCGTCCTGCATATGCTTCCTGAAGCATCACCATGAAAAATCTTGAAGTTTGATACCAATATTGATATGGTACCGGATAATATATACGTGATTGGAAGGATATACATAATTGACCATAGTATCCGGAACCAGGTTTACTGAAATGGCCATATGTCGGATGTTTTTCAACGGATCTTAGTGCAACCACCCGCATTCAATTTTCAATAAGATCTAGTTTCTAGGAAAATAGTGTTTATCGCTGTAACTTCAAACCACACAAAAATTTGAGCGGCAGAAAAAATGTGTTTTTGACATGGCCTCCAAAAATCCGGAACATCTCCGGTGTCCGGTGGCCAGTATTCGTGACCGTGCATGTTCCTAAATCTTGACTAAATTTTCCGTCGAATGCTTCCGGTTTTGTCCAATTTCATCAATTTTTCAAAAAGTTATAAGGATTTGAATTTGGGGCAAATTTTGCCTATCTCAATCATTTTGGCTAACCCTGTAAGTCTCACATGGTGTAAAGCGTGAGCATCCAAGTAAGACTCATATGGTGCTCAGGGTGTGTCAGAGGGTGTGTTAGAGAGAGCACCTACAAGCATCATACAGGTATGAGTGCCTGCGTGAATGTGCGTGAATGAGCTCACGCAGGCACTCGGCACGCAGGTCTTACTTGGATGCTCACGCTTTACATACCATGTGAGACTTAGTTGGATGCTCATCCTGCATACATAGGTTCTTACTTCTGACGAGTACATTGAGTACTGCCTATCCCCCAGAAGTAATGCTGGGTGGCAGTTCCTGGGAGGATCAGGGTATTTTTTTTTTTTCTTCCTAAACAATGGAGGGGTAATCTGCTCAACAGACATCCTGGGTTGACCAGGAAGTGCTGGGTTAGGGGCCACCTCCAATGAGGGAGGCAGGGCTGCATCCCCGACCAGCTAAACCGTTTCCATTGCCGCTGCTTCCATCGTCCCTTCGGTACAACCAGAAAGTAATGCTTCAAAGGGGGCCAGTGCATGACGCACCCTCGAGGTTAGCTGCGTGTCCTTGCAGCATCGAACATCGTGACTCGCTTTTAGAAGAACACCATGGTATCGTGCCAGCGCATTGCCGGCTTTCCAGGTGGCCTTACCACGCCCTATGTCCTCGGAAGGTGGGCAGGGTCGACTTCGCGCCTGCTTCCCTCTGCACGACTGGTATCAAGAATGATGATGCCGCGTGCACCCCAAATTGACCTTTCTGCGATAGGGCCTATTCGCCAGCACACAGAGGGACTTGCCGACGCGAGGCCTACGCCTGCCCCAGCCTTGACGAGGACCCCTTTCCGTCCTCGGGCTCGGAACCCGCCTGGTTGACCGACGCCGCGAAAGCGACGATACCATGTTGTTCTTCGCGCGGCCACTTGTTCGATAAAGGATCGAGTTCGACCACAGAGCATGACCACCGGTATGACCCATAAAGCCGACTCAGATCCCTTGGACCACCTCTTATTTGCGCCTGAACTAGCCATCCTTGAGTCCACGCGCCACCTTCTGTGTAGCTCCGAGACGATTTGGGCGATAGCCGATAAAACGGCGTTCCAGCCAACTTCGTCTTTACACATCCTCCGAACTAGGTTGTCCGGGGTAGTGTCCAGACCACATGTGGCAAGCATGTGGCCACGCATTGCGCGAAAACGTGAGCACACGAACAACACGTGTTCCGCCGTTTCCTCTAAACCTGCGCACACCAAACACTCGGGCGAAGCCGAGCAAGCCAGCTGCTTTACCTGCACTTTGATTTTGCAGCACGCTTAAACGCCGGGC
Organism: Armigeres subalbatus; assembly: GCF_024139115.2. Classification (NCBI taxonomy): domain Eukaryota; kingdom Metazoa; phylum Arthropoda; class Insecta; order Diptera; family Culicidae; genus Armigeres; species Armigeres subalbatus. Next base: position 635,063 of record NW_026943038.1, read on the forward strand.
ACATCAAGCCCCCCATGGGGTGCTTGCTGTTCACAGCTTTGCTGGAACAAATCAAACAATTGGGAGGGTTCGTGCAGCATTGTGCCTTATGTCCCTCCAATCCGCAGCGTCGGCAGAGATTGCTTCTGTCAGGGCCTTTGCAGTCCCATTGCTTGTGCCCCGGTTCCAGGCACTTGAAGCAAACTTCGGGTTGCTCGTATATGCGCACAGGGCATACCGACCATCCCACCTTGACGCTCCCTAACTTGACTACCTTGAGGCGTCCGCTGCAGATAGCCGAACCAATGCTACCTGCGTCCCTGCCGGACCTTTCCGTAGCCGAACGGCTGCGGTGGGCGTCTCCACTTCACACTGTCGCCGCAGTGCCGTGACGAGCTCTTCGACTTCAGTGATCTCGTCCAGATCTTTAACCCTTAGATTCACCTCCGTCGTGAGTGCCCTCACCTTGACCGTCTCGCCTAGGACCTCCTCCGCCAACTTCTTGTAGGCGGCGCCCTTTTGCGAGACGCCCCGCTTCAGCTCGAGGATCATCTCGCCCATCCGGGTACGTCTTATTCGACGTACGTCGGCGCTGAGTTCACCGAGCTTGACGTCACTCCTCATCGCCTTCAAAACGTCCGAGTACTTAGCCTCTTCCGCCGTGATGACTAGGGCATCGCCCCTGGAGCGATTGGCGCCTACCCTAGACTTCTTGCTACCCTCATTCGCCTGGGCCTTCTTTTCGGCCCTTGACGTCTTCGGTTTCCTCTTGTTCTTGACCAGGGTCCAGGAGGCGTCATTCCCTCTATTTCCCTGGTCTGGTGCGGCTGAGAACTTTCAGCCTGCCGTAACTCCCCTTACCACTGTCTTGCCTGAGTGGACGGACCTTTCCAGGTCCTTCCTCCCCCAGTTTTGGAGGTACCTGATTGGGGTTCAGCTTCCAGCCCCACTACCCTTGTTCGGGGTAGTAACCCTCCGCGTTATGCAGCGGCCCCCATAGAGCTCATCCCCTGGAGACTGACTCCCCCGGTTTTGTGTCTGCTCCGTTGGAGTAGTCACCCCGACGTACCTGCAAATACTTGAGCCTCAGTCTGGGTAGACTTTGGCACCACCGTCTTAGCTGGCACGCCTTCGGTCGACTCGACCTTGCCCGAGTCCGCGAATCCTTGGGCCTCTGTCTGGGTGAACCTCGACTCCACCGATTTCACGGGTTTACACTTGGCCGTCCTGACCGCCCTCTCCAGCTTGGCGTCCAGCATCGACTTTCGAAGTTTCTGCAAGCTCCTCTTGAGGTCCTTGCTGATATTATGCTTCGATGACGCAAAGTCGATGATGGCGTCCAGCTGTTCCGTCGCCACCTCGAAGGCCGAAAGCCCATCGCGTTTGCGGTTCATCGCCTTCACAAGCCATGGGCCGTCAATAACCCCTTCCGGCGTTTTATAGCCGAGAGGAAGGTTGAGTGACCCACGCTGGCGCTGCGCACTGAGCTGCCGACTATTGCCTCTGGCCTCCTAGGCGGAGACCTGAACAACCCACCTCTTGCGAAGGGGTTGTCGCCTACACTACTACCACTAATTGAAGAATTGACTTGGTTTTCCATTTTGGTCCCACGAGTTGCTCGGGAAAAGAGGTCCACCACGCCAGAGCCCAGCATAACGCGGTAAGGGACAATTACTGTGGAGGGTGCCCAGGTACCCCACAGGCTCCGTTAAAGGCCTAGCTTATTATTTCACCCCCCTGGCCATGCATCCCCTCGGCACGGTTCGCTTGACGCCTTGGGATTAGGGGTTAGGGACGATGGTCCCGGTCTAACTCGCAGTGGCCATGGGGAGGGGTCGTCAAGCCCTTGGACAAAGTCCCTGCTGCCCCATGGGATCAGGGATCAGGGTATTAGCAGAGTGGATAAGTCAAGTAACCTTCCGCTACTTGGGTGGGTTTAGTGGGTCGGCCTGCCCCACTCCCTGAGTGATAATTTCAGGTGTCTGTTTGAAGATTTGCCTTCATCCCTATATATATAAAAAAAAACAAAAAACAAAAAATGTAAACTAACAAACAAATATTGTAAGAGAAGCTTGAAAAATTTTAAGGTCTCATATAATCTTTGTATAAGAATTTTGTATTTTTCCATATGCCCAGATCTTATACAAGTTTTTAAAAATTGGGTAAGTATGTCCTGGGCTATGCTGAGACTCCCTGATCCAATAACCTCAGAGTTGCCCCGCTCACAATCAAAATGCAGGGAAAACCACAGAACTTCACTTTGCGACACTTTATTTTTCGTCAATCTGTCACTTCCTTAAAGCTAGCTAACCTGTCTTTGGGGCCCGTCTTCCTGGCGGCTTTATTTCTACTCGACTTCCTTCGCTCTTCAATGACCTACGTAGCGTCGGCGGCAGAGTCTTCTTCTAACTTCCTACCTTCAGTGGCTGACGCCTTGGCAGCGAGCAACTCTGTTCGCTGCGGGCTTACCGGTGATAACGCCGGGGTGACTTGGGGATATTCCTCGCTTCTCGCTTCGCGTTCCAAACGATGATGCTTTCAAATTATTATGCTATATCTCGGGTACTTATTCAAAAGGACGTATGTGATTTTGTAAACAAAAAATCAAACGTCGATTTGTCCAATCTTGGCACTCCCAAGCAAACCAACACCACCAACAGGTAGGTGAAGCCACCCCTATCTGTATATGGTGATGGTTTGCGTGGGAGTGCTATCAGATCGGACAAATCGACGTTTGAATCTTTGTTTACAAAATCACATACGTCTTTTTGAATAAGTACCCGAGATATGTTAAAAATTAATATCACTGCTTACTAACTTTTCAAATCCTAGGGGAGGGGGGGCTATTTTTTTTCCAAGGGAGAGCTAAGACCCCCTCTCTAGCCCCCTTTATTTACGCCAATGGATAATATTTGTTATCCAAAATATTATTATTATTTATCAGACTAAGGCCGGAGTGGCCTGTGCTGGACATAAAAGTCTTCTCCAGTCCGCAAATCGTCCTCCACCTGATCGATCCACCTTGCTCGCTGTGCACATCGCCTTCTTGTTCCCGTCGGATCGTTGTCGAGAACCATTTTCACCGGATTACTGTCCGACATTCTGGCTACGTGCCCGGCCCACACCGCAGTCTTTCGAGGAGAGTACATTGTAGGCGGCGTTCAGCAATGTGATTGCGCGGTAGTTGCTACAATCCAGCTTATCGCCCTTTTTGTAGATGGGACACACGACAACTTCCATCCACTTCTGCGGCAAAACCTCATCCTCCCAAACCTTGGTAATCACCCAGTGCAGCGCTCTAGCCAGTGCCTCACCACCGTATTTAAACAGCTCTCCTGGTAGTTGGTCAACTCCCATTCAGGAGTGCAAAGTATTCGGGAGTTGAATTCTAGTGTTCTAAAAGGTCTGCATGGTCTACATGGTCAAGACCATTCACAAATTACGTCATGCTTTTAGGAGGAAATCTTCTTCTTCTTCTTCTTCTTATTGGCATTACATCCCCACACTGGGACAGAGCCGCCTCGCAGCTTAGTGTTCATTAAGCACTTCCACAGTTATTAACTGCGAGGTTTCTAAGCCAGGTTACCAGGCATTCGTATATCATGAGGCTAACATGATGATACTTTTATGCCCAGGGAAGTCGAGACAATTTCCAATCCGAAAATTGCCTAGACCGGCACCGGGAATCGAACCCAGCCACCCTCAGCATGGTCTTGCTTTGTAGCCCCGCGTCTTACCGCACGGCTAAGGAGGGCCCCTAAGGAGGAAATGAGAGTTCCGAATAGCGTAACGGTTCATTCAATAATTCAAGAGGTTCAATACAAAAAGCTTGACAATGGGTAGAGGGGGAGTTTTCTTCTTCTTCTTCTTCTATGGCTCTACATTCCAACTGGAACTTGGTCTGCTTTTCAACTTGGCATTTTCTCAGTTGTTAATTGAAAGATTTCCCGACCAGTAGATAGTAACAGATTTATATCAGAACTTGTTATTCTGTTACAGCAGTTTTTTTTTATAACAGCGGTTGTTATAAAACTTGTACCATTAGTAGTTAAAATAACAAGAATTGTAACAAAATCTCTTCTAGTTTAAAAAAAAATATTACTAAATATGTTATCAATTGAACAAAAATATAACTCGATGTGTTCCATTAAAAGCGGTGAAAATAGTTTGTACTATAACAAATTATGTTATTAAAAAGATTATGATTAGCCTTAATGTAGGCAATTAACTTTGTCCAGCTGGTTCAACTTTGAATGTAGGCTCAAGTTATACGGAATGTGGTACCTCGTTTTTTTTCATTTCTTATCTACCAAAAATGTAGGCAATTTTTTTTCGGTCAAAATAAACATAACACATTATGTTATAATCATGATATGACGATCATGAAATTAAATTTTCTTTCCTCCATCTTTGACAGAGAATTTATAACAAATTGCAAATTTTGTTATTTGTAACACAAATTGATAAAATTTTGTTATGACTAACTGGTCGGGTTTCTATGCCCGCCATTGCATGAATATGTGTGGCATGTACACTGGATACACTTTGACCAGGGTAACAAGAATGTTGTTCAATCAAAGTTAATTCTAGATTGCTTTGAGAATAGGTCGTATGTGCAAACGAGAGATTCTCTTTGATCACGCTCTCTTTCGCTAATATATCGGCTAGTTTTGCATGTTTTGCTACATGTCCACTTCAGCATGATAGACAAAGCTATTGTCTTTGGATATCTGCCAAGAAATTTGAAGTAAACCTTTGTATAGTTTCGTAATAATCGAAAGAGAATAGATCCAAAGAGAGACTCTCTTTTGCACATAGGACCTATTCTCAAAGCAATCTAGAATTGCCTATTTCCGGGGATTAAACCACTCGACTTAGACGTTAATTTACAATGTTATGGAAACTCATATGTGAATATGTACGTTATGTGGAATATATTGATTTGAAAAATGTATTGGAGGTAACCACTTTCCCTTCGATGGGACTAGAACCCATGACCCTACAGTACGCTAGACTGGTGCTTTAACCAACTAAGCTACGAAGGACCTCCGTCGGCCTTCGCAACCTAGTGGCTACTGAACGAGCTCGAGATTCCCAAATTGGACGCATAGTCATATCACTCGCAATCCATTTCTCAAGCCAATACTTCCACATGTGTATCGTACACGTCCACAAGAATGTTGTCCCTGGACCGGACCGAGAATCGAACTCGCTATCTCCGGATTGGCAATCCTTCTTTTTTGCTCGCAAGACTAACTGAACCGTTTGTTTGAGAAACTGCATATGTAACATTTTTGGCTTTTCTTTACTTACAAGATTTTTACAAAAAATAGTCCTTAATTTGGTATTGGTTTTCAATTTTTCGTTGACAATTTAGAAAAATCTTCTCAGAATGGATAGCTATCATTGGCATTTGGAGAGAAGTTTATGATTATTTTTGACCAACCTGATTGTATGTATCTAAAACTACCGACCGGCATACAACGCTATTATTCATCAAAAAGTATGAGTTTGGAATTCAAAACAATGGTTATGCGTGACTATTTTTTTCGCATGTTCGGACAAGGCAAATGTGGAGCCAACATTCGGTTTACATATTCGTAAAATGGGTGCAGTTTCGGCCAAGGTTGTCTGTTGTAATTACGAAATCAAGCCTAGCGCAAATACAGTTGAGTTCCAGTTCGGAGCAGCAACACGAAAGGTAGTTTTTTTTCGATCGCATGTTAGTTCAAGTTTTGACATAGGACGTCTGTCTATACGAATTGAAATTTTGACATGGACAAAATTTTGTCTGAAAATAGGTATTTATGTTCCCTCCCAACCGTCCATAAATCGCAAGCTCGGCTCTTTTAAGGAAAAAAAGTTTTGCTAACGAAAACTTTCTCTTGTCCAAATTAGATTTTTAATTTTAAGTGTCTTATTATTCGAAACTCAAACAGCGAAGGCTGAGACAAACATCCCAGAACCCCAAACGACTCAACTGTATTGATATTTTGCCTAATTCAGCAACTAAATATAATTTTCGTCCAAATTTCAGAGTTTTTTTCAAATCAACTTTTAATTTTTAAAGAGATTTTTTTCAGTATAGGGCACAACTTGAAATTTTAACAATAGTCACCCTACAATTTTTTTTTGTAGGACACGTCGTTTTTCCAATACTTCCATTTGAAAATAATCGGTTAAAATTTGAAAAGGGTACTGTCAACATTTGTTTGATTTGGCGCGAAATCCCTCTATTATAAGAGTTCTAGGCAGCTGATGTTGATGTTCACTCCCCCGAGCCTATCGCACCCCTTTGACAAATTGTCAAGCTCGATGACATTCGTAATTATACCTACAATACGTGTATAACGACTTCAAGTGCAAGGTCGTAATCGGTGACTAGTTCATGATCAATACTACAGGGCCTTATACAGGCAGCTTTATGACAGACAAACTGACATAACCCACGGAACATGTGCTCATCAGATTCATAGTTACACAAACATTAACGACATCTGCTGCTTGCCCCAAATTAGACAAATCACAAACCGATGGCGCTAGTGAGCAAATGCCAAACTCGAGTTTGCGCGAAATTGATTCGCGCGCCACGAGTGATTGATTGACCAACTAATAATTATTCAAATCAACCGGTAATGATTATCGATGAAATTTTCTCAAATGCTATGTCTGTGGCTCTGACCGTCTGAAAAACTAATAAAGTAGTAGATTTAATAAGCATCCGTTCGTACGGCTATAGCAAAAGCTTAGAGATTTCGCTGGAATATGAAAAAATGACTGAAAATTCAAATTGGCTTCTCCCGATCCACGTTCACAGCATTAAGATTTCCTAGAAAATTAAAAATCCTGTGAGGTTAATTACACCTGCGTTACTTTACCGGTAATACGGTGAAGCATTAACATGATTATAAACGATAATGCACCATCAAGAATACCTCTTGCATAAGAGTGCTGAAGCGAGTTCATCCAAGTGGGTACCGAGAGCGAATGCATCGAGTTTTCATACAGTGGGGCCACATATACAGATCCACAAAGTGTTCCACCATTCTGCACTGGTCGTACCGATACTGGGAATCGTACTTTCGTCCACCCATCAGGGAAAGAGCAAAATGACGGTGTGCTGCTCTGCGTTCAGTTCAGTTATCTTCGGTTCGCGGTTCGACGCGGTAGTGGTGCTTCGCCTATGTTCCACTTGTGGCAGTGTGGGGCAGCAAAAAACTATCCTCGAATAGCAGAACGGTAATGATGGGTTAGATTTTAATTACCATAGCCTCATTATGATACGCGAACCTTGACAAAAGTATAAATGCTAAGCGTCGAGCAATACAGTGTGAGGATATATCGTTTACCAAATGACTTATTTGAGGAAGTGCATCACAAGTGACAAAGAATTCACTTCATTAACAAATACCATCTCTGCATCGTGCATACGTCTGTGATTTATATTTTTGCAATCGTGAAAACCTGTGTGCAACGAACTGAGTGACAATATTGCAGCTGTATTTCGCAGATAGTACGACGGTGATGCATTTGTTAGTAGACGGTTTGCCGGTTGTATTGAATCGATTAATATGAACATAAGACGGTGCTCTACTAGCAGAGGGCCGGCTTGAATAAAATCAATGTAAATAAAGCATCCTAAATGAGTGAAGTGTGCAACCGCACATGCGTACTGGTATCGTTACGTATCGTACAGTATGTTCATCAGCATGATGTTTTGCGACATGTCTTTAGCTGTGCATTGTGAAAGCATGTTTGTACACTATGCAACGGCCTTTTACCACAGAGAACAGACATAAGGGATATTTCAAAATTTTGTTGAAAAAATGTGTAAACCTCCTCAGTACCGCCAACGCAAACTACCCGACACACAAACTCGATCTCAAGCGAAAATTTATACTTTCTTTGAGTACCTACGAGCATAATATAAACTTTTCGACCTCAACAGTATGATTGACTTATTTGAAAAGTATTTAAAATTTATATAAACCATACTATGAATAAATTATTTGTGAAATTCTGTAGCAGCACGTTTCAAATTCATACGGATGAGATTCAGCCTAATTTCAGCCGAGTAGGTAGCATTTACTATTTTTAATTACACCCGCAATTTAATTAATATTTGCGAACCAATTATGCCAAATAGCTACACTGGAGTCGCTTTTTACACGGGTAGATTTAATCAATTTCTCGGTCTATTTTAATTTTACAGTGAAAAAATGACGGCAATGCATCAACATTTTTGATATTTACTTTAATTTCAACAGCATACATTATATGAAATCCAAAACTGTTACTTCAACCAAATGTAATTGCAGTATGTTTGAAAGTTATTTTTATAATCTTGGAAGGTTTTGGCGACTCTCCTTACGTTTACCTTTTGCTGTTGCTTTTTCTTCAATATCCTTTTTCTTCAGACGATCTAAACTCTCCGGTGATGATATGACTTCTGAGCCTGCACATATTCTTCTTCTCTTGGAGACACCTGTTGATGGCTGTTGTTTCACGTACTCAAGAAGAATTTCCTCGAAAGATTTTGCTGGTTTAGTGTTTGTGGGAGAAATATAGTTTACGATACGATTCACTCGAACTATCCAGAGCTGGCATTATATTTTCGTCATTCAGCGGTTTGTTAACATTTTTTTGCCTTTTGAAACCTTCTTCAAGCTCTTAGGTCATATTTCTCGTAGGGAATCATCGTATCACAATATGGATAGATCCCAGATTTACCAAACCCACTTTTCATTATATCTCTTCCCACATTGTTCCATTTTCGAGAAATAATGCTGCAAAACACTCATTGTTCTTTCGTTGCCACGCTATGACTTCTTTGTTAGAGTTCAGTTTTAGTGGTTTGACTACCGATAAGTCCATCGGCTGAAGTAAATGACTGGTATGCGGAGGAAGTTTCAATATGATCACTTGTTCTGCTAAAGCTTTCTAAACAAGTGTGTCGGAACTGCTTTTAAAAATCGATGGAAATAGTTTTCAAATACGACTTTTTCCATCCATCTGTTTTGAGAAGCAGCGTATGACATTCCGGGAAATTGTTCACTACCTTTAACTGTCCAAGAGTCCCAAAAACGTTTTCCTTTGAAAATAATCAATGAGGGCAGCTTATCTCCAGCTGCATTTTCACCGAGCAGGGCAGAGAAATTTTCCCTGCCTGGACCAGCAGTTACACGATGAGCTGCAGCCCCTTTTTCTCCGACCACTTTCACTCGAGATGGATCCAAGCAGAAACTTGTCTCATCTATGTTGTATATTCGTTCAGGAGGAATGCCCATAGTGTTCTCTTTCAGAAGCTCAAAATATTCTGCTATTACGAAGGGATCAACACTTCTCTTCCGAGCGATTTCCACTACTTGTGGTTTCTTTTTGGATAGTCGGTGTCGTCGCATAAAACTCCTGAAGTAATCATATCCGGGTACGCTTGTTGTTTTCTTTTAGATACTGTCCAATCGCTAAGAGTATGTCCTGCTTTGACAGGCCGAACCCCCACTTCTCCATTGTTTTAATATTGGAAGTTATCTTGGTATCAACATTGCATGGCATTGCTGTGTCTCTACCCAGACTGAAGCTTTTCAATCCACGTCTTCTTTCAGATGGTTATTCAGTGTGGGCACCGGGATACCATAACGCTTCGATGCAACGATGACTGCATTGCTCCTAATTACTTCCAGAGCTTTAAACAGGTTATGCTTTGGGTATTCCGCACGCGTTGTTTTCCGGTAATAGTTCCGATCCGAACCATGTTTACCTGGAAACATATTTCATATCAATGATTTTTCACCTGCCCCACCTGCTGTAGTGAAAAACGCAACATGGTTTAATTTGTATTTTGACAACTGAACATCGTACATTATCAACATTTTTGTTGTTGATATTCGAAAATTATAAAGAAAATTAACTTACCAATGCACTAGGGGAGTATTTTTAAGCTTTTTACACAAAAAATCAATTAAAATATGCCATCAACCAACTTGCACCAAACTTGATCGCGGGTGGTAAACAAACTTTGTTTCTCATACGTCAATGCGGTGCATTACCACATGATTTTCTCATCCATTGCAACACTGTTGATGGTACGAAGCGGCAGTGCATTGAATAAAAAATATTTCTTCGGGTTTTCTATGAAATATAGAATTTTTTACCCCACTGTACCTTCTGCCCAAGAAAATCGAAAAAATTTCTTAAGCCAGACCCAAGGCCAGACCCATATAGGTAATGCATGCACAGTCAGCTTTGAAGCCACGTGCCTCACCGCTCAGCTACGGGAAAGTTTCTTTTTTTCCTATCTGGGTCCAGGAAACTGGATTTTTCTTTATGTGTAACTTGAGAGGAGTTTCTCGACACGATCAATCCATCCCAATCCGCAACTAAAATCCTCGCAAGAGAAAGTGGGGCTCTAATTCTATCCTCCTCGACCTTGAAGGGAGTACCGTGTATAATCCTCCAGGTATCGCGGACGCTTTCGATGACTATTTCATGTCACTGACTTTCTTCTTTTTTTATTATTGGAATTACATTCCCACACTGCAGTGTGTGATCCCAGTGCACTGGGACAGAGTCGCTTCGCAGCTTAGTATTCATTAAGCACTTCCACAGTTATTGACTGCGAGGTTTCTAAGCCAAGTTACCATTTTTGCATTCGTATATCATAAGGCTAACACGATGATACTTTTATGCCCAGGGAAGGCGAGACAATTTCCAATCCGAAAATTGTCTAGACCAGGGCCGGGAATCTAACCCAGACACCCTCAGCATGGTCTTGCTTTGTAGCCGCGAGCCTTACTGCACGGCTCAGGAGGGCCCTATAGCAAGTGGATATTCCGCTGCCTTCTGGAATGCCTCTCGAGGTCGGATCTACAAGAGCACCAATAAATTAACCTATCATTTTTGACGGCAGAGTGTGGATCTGTGGGAAACCGTCCGGGCCGGAATAATTATGGTACCCAATGTTGAATCATCTGCTACTGTCAGTGAAAGCATCTTTCCAGGACTTGATCATCCAGCTTCCTGGAACAAGTAGATCTCACTGACTTTGTGTACCAACCTGGTCAATTGTCGACGTCACTAGCAGCTTCAGGAGATCGGGAATCTCAGCTATCGGCAGCACACCATTCGTCCGGGCTATGGATGAAGAGACGCTTTCGCACAAAGAACATAGCATGCGTAGCTTGGACATGTTGAAGACATTCAACCGTACTTGGACAACTCTAGTGTTAAGCCAACTGATTGACTGAGGATTTATCGGGAACACCCTTCCTTTCGTTCAGAGCTTCCTTTTCGACCGCTCTTTACGAGTCTTGATTGGAAATTCTCCTTCCTGCTCCTATCATTAGGAAACAAAGATACTCCAGGAATCTGTGTTAATAGTTATGCTACGTTTCGGCTAAGCAGTCTTGGTAATCAAACGATAATTTTGATTTTATCCGACAACGTTTTAAAATCAAAATTATCGTTTGATTACCAAGACTGCATAGCCGAAACGTAGCATAATTATCCCGATCAGTCGAACTCCCAATGCAATTGTGTTGATAGTTACGCGATTTTTGATGACCATGGATTGGATTCTTCGGGACCTCCAACTCAACATCTATATTTTCGATCATGCAAACGACATTCAATAGGTCGTCATTGGCAATACCCCTGTGCAAACCAGGACTTAGATCAGCTGTAAATGTCATCCTTGGATGGGAGTCCTCAGTAGGGCTTGCCATGGCCACAAAAAAACATCATTTGCGGGCCTATATGCAGCAGCAGACATCGCACATCAAGCCCCAGCATAAAACTGGAAGAGCAGCCCATCGACAATAGGAAGATTCTCAATATTCTGGGAGAGTAAATCGACAGAGGGCTAACTTTACTCTCACAATACAGGTCCGTACAGATTCGTTGCCGAGCTAGGTTCAACCAGCCCTCACTAGGCCGCATAAAACGAGCAACAGAGTTCTGGTGTGACCAAATTATTTATTAACTGTTTTAGGGTCGTACTACCCAAATTTGTATAGATAGTGTTCAACGGACGATTTAAAATTCGTTCGTTCAGCTGCGGTAACGATGGTTACCACTTGCAATAATAACGGGTGACGTTGAACATCGAATGTAAAATGCGAAAGCGAAAGTAAGAACCGGAACGCCTTGGGCAACCAAGCCATTTCTAGCAGTAGTCACCCCTTGATAAGCCAACAGCTGGTCGCTAAAGAGTCAACATTAAAGCCATTTGTCACAGTCACCGTTCTTTGACACTCCATACAGTCGCTGTACAGCTGTTTTGGTCCGCTATGCCAATGCCAGGCTTGTCCTTGTCGTCGCCGTCCCTCGACAAGACACCAGCCGGCCGCCATTGAGCCACCATTAAGCCATTGCTAAGCTCATCTCTGTACGCCTCGCCATCGCCACTTCTATGCTTTATGCCGTCACGGGTCTTCAAAAAGTTATCATCTTTACGCCATTCAGTCGCTACAAAGTTCCTATCATTAAAACTTTCTCGCCATCGTCGCCATTCTTCGACAGGTCACCGTCAGGCCACCATCCAGCAACCACCCGGCCAACATTTAGCCGACTACAAATCCCGTAATAATTGGCCACTACCAATATCCAAGTCGCAACTTCAAGTTGCCCAAAATGATGTCTGTTTGCATTGTCTCACCGTAACCGTCTTCTCGTTGATATTTCGTCAGCGCAGTGTTCGAAAGCGTACCGTCACCCGTAACCACCGAATAAAAAGCTCGAATGGTAAATCAAAACTTTTAATTAAGATCACCCCTCCTAAGCCCACGAGCTGATAAGATCACCCTCCCTCCCCAGAACTTTCGTTTCCTTTCTTTTGTGTCAACCCCGGAAGCTTCCATTGGCTGTAGATACGGCAATTTAGAGCATAGGTGGAATTCTTCCTTTTCGTACCCCAGATTCACTGACGTTCCGATTTCCCATTTGGAAGTCGGATCAAGGGTCTCCGGGAATAACCTGGCATTTTCCAACAGTCAGTTCTATACATCGTCTTTTCTGCCGAGATGTCGCTGTGACCACCCATCGAATAAGCCAATGTTCATCTTTTTTAATTCCACTAGTGCAATCGCGGCATTTTAAGTAAAAACCGAAAACATCAGAATCAGAGCATCTTTGTCAACCCGCACCAGTCGACCACCATTGCCAGATTTCCGTGACGCTGCGGTGAGCCGAGGAACGTGACCGCAGACTTTTTGGCTGAAGTCGGTCATTAAGAGAAGGGTTATACCTGGGCAGTCAGGTCAGGAGCACTTGGTCTTCGTATGTCCAAAATTTGAGGCAATAAGAAGGGAAATAACCGGGTTAAGCTTGGAGAACGTTGTTGAAGAGATGTGTCGAGAGAAAAGCACTTGGAATGCGGTCGACAGGGCAGTATCGCGCATATCATCTGTTATGCAAAAGAAATGGCGCCACGACCAAAGAGAATCGGTATCGGGAGAAATTTTTTTGTCGGGGAACTATCTGTCGGTGTAGGCTAGATCCACCGCCGGGGACTAGACTGAGTAGATCGCGACGAAATACCACCGGCGACGGGTAGTGAACCGGAAGCCCTATTCCACCGGCATCGTTGGACTGACCTTGGTACCCGGCTGGTTGGCTTCGGTATGGAAGAAACTCCTTCGCCGGGGAATTCTCTGTCGGAGTAGGCTAGATCCGCCCTCGAGGACTAGACCGAGTAGAACGCGAAAAATTAGTTGTTCAAAGTCGTCGAGACATTAACCACTTCAAAGTGTAGGCCAAGGAGAGGTGCTTAACAGCACAACAGGCCGACTTCTCCGAAGTAAAGCAGATTGGTAGTACCGGAGAAGTGCAGGCATCGACACAGAAAGATTTGATGATAAGCTCGAATGAGCTCGTAGTAGAAGACGCATCTTGCGGTCCCGGGGAGGAGCAATATAGCAAAGCTAGGAGAGGAGGTTTTTTCCCTCATTTGAGATTTTTCCTCCCATCACAGTGAAAGCAAGTTTCCATAGAAACAAGGATTACCTAATTATATCTAACATAGCAGGCGTGAACCCCAGAGCCCAATCCCCCTAGCAGGCTGCAAGGGGTGATGGTGAATGTTTTCAAGCAGTTTTGCGAGAAAGTGCAGACATTAGTGTCATAACTCAATAAAAAAAGCTTGATGAACTGGATGATGTCTGTATGTGCGTAGATCCTGTCCACGTAAATTTCGGACAGTTAGATAATGTCTAATTGGTTTGTTGCCATTTCATCAACATGGACGAGAGCATAGACATGCTGAAAGCAGCAGTGAAGCAAAAAGATTGAGCTGTCGTGTAAATCGATCGTTTCAGTAGCGGGTGAAAATGTTTAAAAATCACGTTAGAAGATGGGTGTCCGAAATTTAACGTGGACAGGCTTTATGTATGTGTGTATGTGTGTGTATGTGCGTTTGTGTACAGATTTTGTAGTCACACTTTTTGGATTTTTTGTCCGAATTACTTACTTACTTCATTCGACGGGAAATCTTGTCCCATTGATTGCTATTGAAAATTGGCCGGATCGGACTTTGGGATAAGGCCAACATACTATGTTTTATGCCCAAAACACGCTAAAAATACATATTTATATTTTTAAATATTTTTTGTACGAGAAAGGCATCAACACCGCCCAAGTTCGAGGTTCTCCAATCAAATTACGGTATGTGGGACGCACTGATGATGAGACCATCCTCGCAGTCATCATCTATTTTTTGATAGACGAAAGGACTTCAACCCCAGTGGAATTCCCTGCCGCGGTCCCAGTGATTAACTAGGTGACTAGGCTAGGCATGGTCCTACTAGGGTCTTAAGCCTCAATTTGCGTCCATCTTTTTTGCTCCATCCAACTAGATTAAATTGAGCTTGTTTCGTAAGCTAAACTCAAAGGTTTCAGGTTCTGAATCAACAACAGTTATCATTCTTAAGAAAATTATTTTGAGCTTTTTAGTGGAATGTCTTTACTTGTCATAAGATGAGTTTGTATTATTATTTATAAATTCAGACTAAGGCCGAAGTGGCCTGTGCGGTATATAAGAGTCTTCTCCATTTGGATCGGTCCATGGCTTCACGTCGCCCACCACGCAGTCTACGGAGAGTCCGCAAGTCATCTTCCACCTGATCGATCCACCTTGCCCGCTGCGCAACTCGCCTTCTTGTGCCCGTCGGATCGTTGTCGAGAACCATTTTTTAACCGGGTTACTGTCAAGACGAGTTTGTACCATTCAATTTAATTCCACCACTTGATTGTACCTTGACAGATACGTATTTCGACCTCAACAGTAAGGTCGTCTTCAGTGTCTCGTACTTGACTCGATTCATTTTTTTATTTTATCGTCTATAAAAGACAATGCAATCTTATAATTTATTGACAAAGCGTCTAGAAATTCTTTGGATTGTTTTTTAGGTTTTCAATTAAAAAAAATCATTTCAGGTAATCCTTCAAATACCATCGAAAATTGCATTCCGTAAGAAATTTCTCCAGTAATTCCTCCAGAGTTTCCAGAATTTTGTTTACACAAATCTAGGACAAAATTTCAGGAATTTCTTTAGGAGTTTTCGAACGAATTCCTAACGCAATTTGTAGAGGAACTTCTGAAGGCATCTTGACTGACCTCGACAGGCCATCATTCCAACGCTATTCAGCCACTGCGAAGCTACTATCAGTCCTGATTTCCAGCCGCCGTTGCCATCCATTGACAGACCATCGTCAGGGCACAACGCACCCGTTTTCAAAGCTCGCATTATTCGAAACTATCCCTTGCCGTTCGTCGTACTTTGATAGGCCGCACTTCGGCCGCGACATATCCCGCTTTTATTTGAGGTTTCTGGCCGTCAACTGGGAAACTGGGAAACTGCTGGGTTCTGGGGAATGTGTCTGTGGACCTTCTGGGTGGGATCGGTAATCAATTAAGTTGTTTTCCCTTATCTGTCCCTTTGACTAACGCGAATACATGTATCAAGGATGTTGTCAGCTAGGATTAGAAGAAACAATAAACTCAACTATATAAACCAGTTGATCATCCCTCTTCGTACCGGACCTACTCGCGGTTCGCTCCGGAGCACGTCATCTGCCGGTACGATCCTCGATCGAATTACGGGATCTATGACACCTGCAAAACACCCTGTCCGATAACGACGCCAGCCTTGCCGCCCTCATCTGTTTTATAACCAGATTGAATTGGTCAAGTTTCGTAAGCCAGGCTCAAAGGTTTCAGGTTCTGAATCCACTACGGTTAGTTTTTCTTATTCCATCAGGTCAGTTTCTGTACTAATAAAATTACTATCGATCACAGAAATGAAGAATAATAAAAAGTATACAAATTTGAGTTGGCTTGAGAAATTATTGATCTTTGATAGCTACATATCATGAGTGTATAAAGATGATAAGTGAGAGATTTTTTTCATTTTTCGCGATGCCATATTCTAGATAGAAAAATTTGATTCAAATCAATGTTTTTTTTTCTAGATGACCCTAACTAGCCAATCTCCATAAGCCGAAATGGTTACAAACGATGCCACCGAAGTGGCCATTCCACTGATGGACGTTTCATCCACCGTGCTGTCGTTCGAAAATCTCAACTATTCCGTCCAGCAGAGCTCCAAACGTATTCTGCAGGATGTTTCCGGGTTGTTTCGTTCTGGTCGATTGGCGGCCATTATCGGACCTTCAGGAGCGGGGAAATCCTCGCTGCTAAATGTGCTCAGCGGATTCCAGTGAGTATAATCCTAAGAATGGAATTCCCAGGGCACCTTTCTATTATATGCATGTCTGTTATCAATCACTTTTTAGGGTACAAGGAATGGAAGGCAGAATTCTGGTGAACAATGAAAGCGTCGATCGTGAACGATACCGGCAGATGGTGGCCTACAACCCGCAGGAGGTGATGCTTTTGCCGACAATCACCGTCACGGAGACTTTGCTCTACGCAGTCGACCTGCGTATGTCATCCAGCGTGTCAAGATTTCAGAAAATAAAAATAGTCAACGACATTATTGCGTTGCTGGGTTTGGAGGAGTGTGCCCACCGACAAGCCCGGGTGCTGTCCGGAGGCGAGAAGAAACGGCTTTCGATCGGACAGGAGTTAGTTTCCAATCCCAAAATAATGTTCTTTGATGAACCGACCAGTGGCCTGGACAGCGAATCGTCGTATCAAGTGATGTCCTATTTGAAGGATTTGGCGCGGCAAGGACGATGCATCATCAGTGTGGTTCATCAGCCTAGTTCGGATCTTTTGGAACTGTTCGACGATATCTACGTGGTTGCTGAAGGGCAGTGTTTGTATAAAGGGCCTCTGGAAGATCTGACTACGGCATTTGCAGATGTGGGTTTGATATGCCCGCAGTATTTCAATCGAGCCGATTTCGGTAATCCAGTTGTATGATAAAATAGTTTTGTGGAATTTGATAACATTCCCGTATTTCAGTCATTAAAATGGCATCAAAGTCATGTAACGAACGCGAAAAAGTACAATTGCTGAAGGATCGTATGAAAGCAGCACCCATTGAGAACGGTGAGTATCATGATGCTGCTACTAAAATCCTCATTGCAACTGTTCTAATTTTTTCGCAGGTTACAACAACAACAAACAGGATGGAAATCTAGAACTGAAAATGGGTGATAGGAATGATGAAACCTCACAGTATGCCATTTCTCAATGGCGTCAGTTCGCCATTCTTACACATAGAACATTTCTGGGTACCATCCGTAACTTCACGCTGACTGTGCTGCGATTCATTGGTCACATTTTGTATGGCGTCATTATCGGCACAGTCTATTATCAAATCGGAAACGATGGGGCCAAAGTTATCTCAAACGTATCCTATTTTATGATGATACTTCTGTTCATCGTATTTGCTAACTCTATGACTGTCGTCCTCACATGTAAGCTGCATTTCCCAACATTTCACATAACCTGATTAACAAATACGTAATAACTTTTAGTCCCACTGGAGATGGCTGTGTTCATCCGGGAGTACAAGTCCAACTGCTACTCGGTCGGAGCCTATTTCTTCTCAAAGATCGTAGCGGACTTCCCACTCATGATCGGCGGGGTGATCTGTTTCCACTTCATTGCTTACTACATGACGGGGCAGGTCGACGAAACCTATCGGATGTTGATTTTCTTGAGCATGTGCCTGCTGGCTGGATGGTACGCGCAGATCTACGGAATGCTTGGAGGTTGTCTGTTCCCGATTGACGTGAGTCCCTTCATTGTGCCTATCACGTTGATGCCGGCGGTCCTGTTCAGTGGGTACTTCATCCGCTACGACGAACTGTTCGATGTGTTCAAACCGCTGACGTACATTTCACCGGTTCGATTCGCCCTGGAGGGAGTCTCGCTGGCGTCCTACGGTTTCGGGAGGAAGGACTTGAACTGCAATGAGATATTCTGCTACTACCGGAAAGCAAGGAAGATCCTTGAGATGCTGGATATGGAGAAGAGCTCCATATGGGTGGATGTAGGTGGGTTGGCATTTATTATTATAGGATTGCATATTGTGGTATATGTTAGCTTACGCTTTAAGGTACAGTAATGATACATGTAAGGTAACATATGTGTAAATTTGTAGTAGAGGGTTTAAGGCAAATTAGTTTTACCTAATTTTCATTGGATTGATACTCTCCTCTTATGACTAAAATAAAAACTCTCCCCAAAACATTTAGAAATTTTTCCTAAAAAATTAGAAGAAATCATGGTACGGGCAACAAATAAATATAAAATTTCCACAAAGAATTTTTCACAAAACAAAAATACATTATCACTTTTAAAAGCATAAATTGCAATTATAAAAGAAGAAGTTTCCGTAAAGAAATCAAAACGCTGCACGAAAAAAAAAATTGAGGAAAATGTTGTTATTGTTTATTACTTATTTATTTATTTATGGAAATTTTGTATTTTTTTTCCGTGGAACATGCTTTTTGTGAAAAATTATCAATGCCTTAAAGAAATTATGCATTATTTATGGAAATTTTATTTTTATTTATTGCCCATACTCTGATTTCTTTATTGGCAATTTCCTATTTTTAATGGAAAATTTATAATTCTTCATGGACATTTTATTTTGATGCCCTCCTTTTATATGCCTTTGAAGTCTGTGATTACGTAAAAGTACTTGTGTAATACATTCTATGAAAAATAAACAGTTATTTTGGAGAATAAGACATTAAATCAAATTTAATGATGACATCAGTGAGGCGACATTTTATAAAAATTTGGTATCTTCGAACTTATGTCAAACATATGTTGTGATCTAGCAAAAAAAAGCATATTATATCACAATATTAAATACAAAAGAATGGCTAACTAGTTGCTCTTAACACTTCAATCGAGAGAGCCCTCATCATTATCATTTGATTGATTGAATAGCTATTCGAGTGAAGAAATAAATTACACTCCATTGCACCATCCATCAAGTAAGATGCCGTAGGAGGTAAAGTTAATTACTAATGAAAATAGTAAGTATGTTGATTGTTTCTTATCAATGCATCTCATAGTATTTAATTTATAGATTGTGCTAGCGATTAAATAAACTGTGTGAATAATTGTTAGTTGGTTGAATTCATAGGTCACTTAATATTAAGTGCCATCATTATCATGAATGGTGTGAGGGTTCTTGTTGTAAGCATTAATAATTTTCCGGAACGTGATGATTAGAGAGTTCGTTCTTATCTTCACATTCTGGTGTAAGCTGCAAAAGGCGCATGTGAAAGATTTCCTTTTTTACAACTACCCCCAATAGACGGACTTGACCTATTGTTACAGAAAGTTATTGCCATGTGCGATGTTTGATTCCAATTGAGCGCTTGCTAGGGTTAATGATTTAATAGTGGAGGAAATAAGCCCTTTCCAACATTGTTTCAATACTAATTAATGATTTTGTGTGTGTTACTTCTACGTGAAGCTAAACGATTTACAATGATATGGAAATGCTAATATCATCTTCAGTGGAGATATATCAGCTTCCACACTGATATTCTTCCCTCCACCTTCATACGGGAGATTGGCAGAAGGAAGGTCGTGCAATATGTGCCATCACAAATATTGCCCTCCGCTCGCTTTCAAATCGACTTCTATAAAAACATTCTTCATGCCTGCCGTATCCTAACGGAACTATCAATTCTATACTTTCGCCTCTAATTCTATCATGAACATGTACGTCTGAGTTTGGAAGATGATATTAGCATTTCCATATCATTGTTTTAATTCCAAAAACTTATCTGACTCGAGTCTCCTTAATAAAGAAAAAAAAAAATATCTGACCTTGTAGACGAATCCCTTCCATTTCAATATGATGACTATGGTCCTAAATGATATATCCGTCCATCACTTAACATCCCAGCAGTATTATTTGATTCTTTCACAAGCTACAGTGGTCCTTCAATGAGCTGATGTTCTAAGACTTTATATCGAATCGTTGGAAACAAATTCACGGTTACTCTGATAGTCCTTTCGTATTTTCCAAAACTTCTGTTCCACATCACAATACCGACTGTATTACATCTCTTCAAAATGTCCTGGATCTCAGATCATTTCAATACCAAATTTTCAATACCAAAAATAGGCATGATATCCAAGTGAGTCCATTTATAGTTTATCTGACTGCAATCATCAATTGAACTAGCCATTACAGGCCTTAACGGTTGACTAAAATATCATATAAAATATGTATTTTCCACAGCATCTTACGTTCAAACATTCCGAAAGCTCTCCGATCAGCCTCCTGTAACGTCCATGTTTCATGGCCGTTTAAAGCCACCGGAAGAATTAGAATAGTATACAGCGCGAATTTTGTTTTCGTTTGCAGACGACAGGACTTACGCTGGTTACGGAGTCCGTAATAAGCCATATTCACAGCTGCAATACACCTTTTCACTTCGCGGGTAACATCATTATCGCACGTCACTAATGTTCCAAGGTACACAAATTCTTCTACCACTTCAAATTTTTCACCATCCAGCACCATTTCACTGCCACCACCACTAACGAACCTACGTTGATTGCCAGCGACCATGTACTTCGTTTTGCTGGTATTGATCGGGAGTCCAATCCTCGCTGTCTCCCTCTTAAAAGGCGCAAAAACCTCTTTCACGGCACGGCGATCAATCCCGATGATATCGATATCGTACGCAAATCCTGGGAGCATATGCGATCTTGTGATAATGGTACCGCTTCTTTGCACACCAGCTCTCCTAATCGCTCCCTCGAGCGCTATATTGAACAGTAGATCCAGGAGTGCATCATTCTGTTTTAATCCATCTAAGGTAACAAATGATGTCGATATTTCATCCGCAACCCTTACACTTGATTTCGATCCGTCCAACGTTATACGAATCAGCCGTATCAGTTTCGCCGGAAAACCATGTTCTAGCATAATTTGCCGTAATTCATTCCGTTTCACTGAATCGTACACCACCTTGAAATCAATAAACAGTTGATGTGTCTGCAACTTGTACTCCCGGAATTTATCAAGGATTTGTCTCAGGGTATACATTTGATCCGTCGTTGATCGGCCCTCACGAAAACCTGCTTGTTATTCGCCGACGAAGGTTTCTTCAAGCGGTCTCAATCTGTTGAACACAATACGGGACATTATTTTGTATGTCGAATTAAGGAGAGTTATTCCTCGGTAATTGGCGCACTCCAGTCTGTGCCCTTTCTTAAAGAGAGGGCAAATGAGGCCGTCCAACCATATTTTGACGTAGGACTTACGTCTCTCTTTACTATACCGGGTGTCATTCCAAAATATTCAAATCGACCGCGTTACGCTGTGTTGAAAGATTTTAAACGTTAATAGCGTTCGTCTCAATGGACGAATTTCTGCGGTAAGCCTCTCAATCGACAGATTTCAAGTATGCCTTTCATGTCCATGCTTGATAAGACCCGAAAAACTTGTTTCAATAGGCATGAAACTGTTTTCAATGAAAAACATTGAGGTCAAGGGAACCTATAAATATGGGTACCGCATAATTCTTGCATCATTCTATTATAACGTTCTCATTGGTGCAGACACCAGCGAATGAGCAGCCGCTGGGTCTGCCGAGAAGCAATAAAATAGCGCAACGCGATTTTTTCCTTTCACTCTGACCGGGACAAGCGAAGCAACCGCGTCGGCGATTGAACAGCACTCATACCTCTTAGCAGGGAATGAAGTCTGCACCGACCGCTTATTCGGCTTGACACCATCGACACCATCATCAGCCGAAGCCTAGCCACTACAGCAGCAGTCCACCCTACAGACCCGACAAAGCAGCAATGCTGAGCAGTGAGCAGTTACCGGCAGCAGCAGCAGAGTCGAGCCGAGACCGGCCGGCATCGGTGATGAGCCGAGACAGGCTGAAGAAAAGCCACATGATGCAGCATGTATGTCCAAAAAACAAACGGTTCTTCAGAGAGCCAATAATAGAGATCAATATCAAAGCTTTCAATACCCTCCGGGATAGAAATTCAAATATTCTAGTGATAAAATTTTATGCGTGATTTTCATAAATAGCGTCAAAACTAACAGTGGATAATTTTTCTGATTTAACCGCGAAGTGGACGAAGGACTTCGCTTGACCATACCTAATAAAACATAAGATGTCCAAATCTCTCACATAATATTTGGATATTTGGATTAAAAACACACTGATAACAGCTCAAACATTAATAAACTGTCAATCGATTTTTCATCAAATGTTGGATTTTTGGCATTGATCAAGAAATATCAAGATAAACATTGTTTGATACTGACCGCACACAAAGCGAACGTGACTGAATGATCGTCCCATGTTACCAATTCTAAATCTTATCACCCGAAATCCCATGTCCGGGTGTTTCCTTCCATCTACTACTAACAATGTTGTCTCAGAAAGAAAACGTTCTTTTCACCTGAACTGCAATTCTAAGCTCGCTTGCCCGGCTTATTGGCCTGCATCAAGCGAAAAGTCCCGTTAGGAAATAGACGCCAGCAGCGAGCAACAAGCGTAAAAAGAAGAAGCCCTTCTCGAACGCGTTGATGATGATACGCTTTGGCTGACAAAGAAGTGGGATACAAGACATTGGCTGATTGGCCCACCAATTGGGAAGCAGAGAAGATTCAAAATAAGGTATAAAAGAAAAGTGCATTCGCTCGCAGAGCATTCAGCCTTTTTTATACCATCACTAGAAATTCGCGGTTATTTGAAAGATCGTTTCTTACTTTTTGGACTTAGCTGAAGCAAACAGCCTTTTCAAGGCTCTAAGAGTTAAAATAATGTTCTCCTTCAGTCGCTATCGCACGGATTAGGAGGCCCTACATCCCCTGCTGGGCCAACTTGTGGCTTATTTCAGGCAGTCCTTCAGTGGGAAGGTTGCCAATGTCGAGGCTAATATTCCGTGACCGGACAGATACTTCCTGAATGATTTTTGATGCTTCTTGTTCGAGGTAGATTTGGTTTCTGTGTCGGTTTGATGAGAAGATTTTGCCAAGGAATGGTATGCAACGCCGATTATTTATCCAAAATAGTTGATGTGAGAAATTTGGACATATTATGTATCTTAAAGGCATGGTCAAGTCAAGTTCTACGTCCACTTAGCGGTTATGTCACAGACATTACCCACTGCTCGTTTTTTTTCCATATTTTCGACATAATATGGTGCAGCACATATCCTTTGTCGTCGATAAAACGGCCAGAACGCTTAGCTTTGTATTCAGGGTGGCGAAAAATTTCACCGACGAACATTGCTTGAAGGCCAAGAGGAGATTGTCCGGCTGAAGAACAACAAAGCCCCTGGGGTTGACCAACTACCAGGAGAGCTATTTAAACACGGTGGTGAGGCACTGGCTAGAGCGCTGCACTGGGTCATTACCAAGATTTGGGAGGAGGAAGTTTTGCCGCAGGAAGGTGTCGTGTGTCCCATCTTCAAAAAGGACGATAAGTTGAATTGTAGCAACTACCGCGCAATCACATTGCTGAATGCCGCCTACAAGGTACTCTCCGAATGTTATGCCGTCGACTAGCACCAACTGCAAAGGGAGTTCGTGGGGCAGTACCAGGCGGGTTTTATGGGCGAATGCTCCACCACGGACCAGGTGTTCGCCATTCGCCAAGTACTGCAGAAATGCCGCGAATACAACGTGCCCACACATCATCTATTCATCGACTTCAAAGCCGCATATGATACAATCGATCGGGACCAGCTATGGCAGCTAATGCACGAACACGGTTTTCCGGATAAACTGACACGGTTTATCAAGGCGACGATGGATCGGGTGATGTGCGTAGTTCGAGTTTCAGGGGCATTCTCGAGTCCCTTTGAAACCCGCAGAGGGTTACGGCAAGGTGATGGTCTTTCGTGTCTGCTATTCAACATCGCTTTGGAAGGGGTAATACGAAGAGCAGGGATTAACACGAGTGGTACAATTTTCAATAAGTCCGTCCAGCTACTTGGCTTCGCCGACGACATAGATATTATGGCACGTAACTTTGAGAAGATGGAGGAAGCCTACATCAGACTGAAGAGGGAAGCCAAGCGGATCGGACTAGTCATCAACACGTCGAAGACGAAGTACATGATAGGAAGAGGTTCAAGAGAAGACAATGTGAGCCACCCACCGCGAGTTTGCATCGGTGGTGACGAAATCGAGGTGGTAGAAGAATTCGTGTACTTGGGCTCACTGGTGACTGCCGAAAATGATACCAGCAGAGAAATTTGGAGACGCATAGTGGCAGGAAATCGTACATACTCTGGACTCCACCGCCGTACCAAGCTGATAATCTACAAAACGCTCATTACCGGTAGTTCTCTACGGACACGAGACCTGGACGATGCTCGTGGAGGACCAACGCGCACTTGGAGTTTTCGAAAGGAAAGTGTTGCGTACCATCTATGGTGGAGTACAGATGGCGGACGGTACGTGGAGGAGGCGAATGAACCACGAGTTGCATCAGCTGCTGGGAGAACCATCCATCGTTCACACCGCGAAAATCGAACGACTGCGGTGGGCAGAATGTCGGACAGTAACCCGGTGAAAATGGTTCTCGACAACGATCCGACGGGCACAAGAAGGCGAAGTGCGCAGCGGGCAAGGTGGATCGATCAGGTCAGTGGCGTAGCCAGGGGGGGGGGGCGTTTGGACATAAAACCCCCCCAAGAGACGAAACTTTTAGAAAAAAAAAATTTGAGAAGAAAAAAAATGTTCCCTACGCCACTGGATCAGGTGGGAGATGACTTGTAGACCCACCGTAGACTGCGTGGTTGGCGACGTGTAGCCATGGACCGAGCCGAATGGAGAAGACTCTTATATACCGCGAAATGAATGTATAGTGTGGTAGAATACGAGGAATTAGGTATTCGTTTTGTAAATTTTTAATAGTTTTAGTTTGATTGTTTATTTATTATTTGAACCCCGGCAGTCTTTACTACTGTAGTAATTTAAAAGAGGCAACTCACCCTACATGTTTTGAATAAATAAATGAAATGAAATACATAATATGCAACTTGACGTTCTTGTTCCATGTATGCAGCTTACATCAGTGTAGTATACGCTACCCGGATAAAAAATATCATAAAAATATAATTAATTTTATTGCTACAATACTATATAAAACATTAGTGGTACTATTGAATGTTATGTAATTTTGATCATAGAATTACATTAGAATTCATGGTTTTGCACGATTAAATCAATGGTAAATGGGACTTTTACAAAAGAAAATGGGGGTTGTTATGTATCTTTACAATAAAAAATTTGAAAATTTTCCATACTAAATTTAGAGCAAAACAATTGATTTCACAGTTCTTCTACGAGATGATTTTTATGGAGGAGACAATAAATAATAGTGTTTTTGTAAAGTTTTTCTCAATTTTTTTATTGTATTACCATAGATATACAATAGTACCGTAATCCGGAGGAACATTGATCAGCGGGGTAACATTGATCAGTTGAACCATTTTCAAAAGATGAATAAAGTATTACTTTCTGTTATTACGATTACTTATTATGAGTTAGGTATTTTAATCTTGACTAAATTTGCTACCGAATAATATAATCTCCACTAGAATTTGCATTTAATTTTTGCCATAGTTTGAAAATAAAATCAACATCATTTTGTTAACTCACAGTAAGCTGCCAAAAAAGCACTCAAAACAAGCATAATAACAAAAAATTGAGATCGTACCTACAATTGGGTGATAAGTAATCTTATTTTCTTTGTTTATCCATAATTTTTGTTTCAAAATTTTGATTTTTATTGTTGAAAAACCAGATAATTCACCTAGCGGTCATGATGCCTTACTCGAAACAATCAATACGCTTCGCCTCAGTATAAGGATTTCAAAAGTAATTGCCTACCTTAAGGCGTTTACAAACGCTTGCTTTATAGACGTAACAAAGTGAAATGATTGATGATCAAAGTTACCCCAAATTGGAAATTCAAAAAACTAGACAAAACAGATTTTTAAAACAATTTTATAATTATCAAATAATCAAGAACAATAGCCTCAAACGTTCTACACGTAGCAGTACTCGTTTTAAAAATATGAAAAAAGCAATCATTTAATTTACGGAGGAAATATTTACAAAACATTGAAAAAATTGATCAATGATACCCCGGATTACGGTACCAAAAATAAACTATATTAAAATATTGCAAAACAAATACAGTAGACGTTCGATAACTGCAAGTCGTTTCACTGCAATGCTTTTTAACTGCAATTCGATAGTTGCAACAGTTTTGCAGTTATCGGACCGCTAAGCTTCAAACTAATGTCAAACTCAATGACAGCTGCATTTCGCTGCACATTTTGATGCACTTTTATTGCATCTGACGTCGATTGACAACCATTTGACGTCTAGAATGCGTTGCAGTTATCGAACGGCATTCATTAACTGAAAACTAAACATTTTGCAGTTATCGAACGGCTACTGTATAGCCTATTTAGACTACAAGTTTTATCGCTTGATAAATAGTATCTTAATGTCAAACTTCACAGATCTAAGTTTTCGTTACAATAAAGCATATAGCGCTTCATATCAAGACACTTTTTATCAAGTCATAAACCTCGTAGTCTTAAGGTGACTTGGGGAGGCACTAAACACCATGTTATTTCTCCTATCTTTCGTCTCTTTCTAGCATTATCACCTCGCAACTTTTGGAGCGGCGTATTTCGGTTTTCAGTTGTTTGATGTAACTGTAAATGTATCAGCATGTAGATTGCGAGTAAGCACGCGCCGGTGATACTTTTGACGTAAACTACGTCTAAGGGGAAGACTCGGATACAGGGTGACAAATTAAAATTTCCAAATGCGAGACCGTCACGAAATCATGTAAGATTTTGAACTTTAATAGCGCCTTGATCTCCCGATGGATTTTTGAGATTTATAGAGCAGGCGATTCGGAAATTCTCTACCAATGTGTCAATTATATTGAAACTTTTGGTTATGAATGTTAAAATAGGGTATCGGATCATTTTGGCAGCACCCTCTTTTCTTGTCCGCAAGAGTTTCGTTTCGGCCGTCGCCGTTCAGTGCGGTTTGGCTTTTGGACTCTCCTTTTTGTGCGGTGTTTCGCACAAAAAGTAGAACAATGGAGCCGGACCAGTGACCGCGGTCGAAAGAAATGTAACAAAAATGCGTAATGTAGTGCATGGTGTATAAAAAGTGATCCAGATAGGGGCATGTTTGTGCAGGCATGAGACGATCAATTGTTATCAATTCCAATGCCCTTGCTAGTAGTGCAATCAATTTATATTAAAAAACGACTTTGGAAAATGCATTTTTTTGCAAACTGAAAACTAATAAGGCCGTTACATATATTTATTAAAAATTATGGTCTCCGCATAGTCAAGGGGGAGGAGGTAATCTTCTTCTTCTACTGAATCGAGCAGCATGAAAATTTGAATGCAGAGGTTTTTGGGGCCAGGGAAGGTTTTTAAGATGGTTAGGGACCCCTCTCCTCTTTGAAACCTGGCTCCTATACAAATGAAACACCAATTTCATCATAACTCGAGATCAAGCAAATGGAAACAAATTTGGCGTGTGGAGGTTTTTGAAGAGAAGATATGTTTTTGTGGTGGATTGCAACGCCCCCCCCCTTCTGGAAAGGGGGGCTCCCATACAAATGAACCAAACATTTCTGCATAACTCGAGAATTAATCAGAGAATAAATCAATTTTAGGCGAAGCAAAGTTCGACTGGTCTGCTAGTAAAAAATAAATATTAAAATGGAAAAAAAAATAAAAAATAAACTCCTCAGAAGGATTTAACTTTGATTCAGGAAGTGTGAATGCACTTAAGATATTTTTATAATACGTGGGTGCAATAATGCGGTACACGACAAAAGCTTCGGAACGCATACGTTCTTGAAACGGGCTATATGAGATACAATAGAGCTATCACTTTCTTGCTCCCTGATTCAAAAGTCTTGCAATGATATTTATAAAATGTTTGCACGAATATTTTACCCATAATGACACTCAGTGTTGGTAGAATCATACTCGAATTTGAATCATCGAGGTTTCATGCACGAGCTAACTCGCCTGCGATTCTGTAGGGGAAGCATCGCGCTTGAGTTTCTCGGCCAGAATCGCATCGCTTCGCTCACTCACCGTAAAATGATTTCGTTCTAAAAAGCGTCAAAACGCAATCGAGACGTATGTTTTGTTTATATATTATTATTAGCCATTGTTTTAGACGAAAAATAGTTAATTCAATGCATTCAACAATGACGAACACCTAAATATCATGCAATGATGCAAATTGCGATTCAAATCATGAGCAAATCTCTCGGCCATAATTGTGATGGGATTAGACTCACGCATGGTTTGAATCGCCGATGAGATTTGAGATTTTGAGATTTTACCAACACTGGTGACACTGCCAGACAGTAGGAGTTAGAATGTAGCAACCCTATAACCAGAGACCGGCGGAGTGAAAAACTGTCGAAATGGCAACGTATGAAAATGCATGAAATCGTGAAAATGATACTGGTAGCACTTGAACTTTTTGCTTGCTTCTTATGGGTGCAAAAAGTAAACAAGTCGAAATGGAACCGCTTTTGACGGTTCGATTGGAAACAAGATGGCGTCTTCGCCGATCTCTTATTCTAGTATTTCTATTAGAATGTAATAACACACACACTATCTTTGCCCGTCCGCAACGTTTACTACTCGCGCGCACCACAACCAAATTAATTGGGTTTTAGTACATGATTGACATTTAATGATTTCTAGTGATGCACGAAAAACAAGATATGACTATGATTGGAATGTTTCTGAATAATAAATGTTGCAAACGGAAAAGAGAATGCTTCCCTAGGGCTTCTTCTATTGAAATATTTCATCAAATGCTTCAAAACCCAAATGTAGGCAATTCGGATCCAAGAAAGGCATCATTACCTCTGAGGACTAAATTTGGGTTTTCATAGTAATTTTTTTTAAACAATTGTCGTATCCAACAATTTTCATATCTTAAGATACGCTAGTTTTGTTCGAAACCAGTGACATAAGTAATCAAATGAATTTTCTAAAAATATTCATGCATGATGGCACTACAATCCTCAATGAACAAAACTGCCTTACGTAGTTTACGTTGGGCGGTTGTGTCTTGTA
Source organism: Armigeres subalbatus (assembly GCF_024139115.2). Taxonomy (NCBI): domain Eukaryota; kingdom Metazoa; phylum Arthropoda; class Insecta; order Diptera; family Culicidae; genus Armigeres; species Armigeres subalbatus. The sequence continues at coordinate 664,611 of NW_026943038.1, forward strand.
CATAACCCTTCTGTTTTTTTCAAAATCATATTTGTTGTAGAAAAAAAGTTAAGCATCCAATGATGAAAATGATGACGATTTGATGATTGTTAGTGCTTCCCGTGTCACCTTAATAGGCTATAACAATGAAATTTTGTTTGTTTTTATTCAATAAAATTCTATTGAAATACATACACATTTTTTGTGAGATACAAAATATTATGATACCTTTTTATAGTTCTAAAGCTTGAATTCAATTTATGCAATTATAATTTAAACTCAATTTTGGATTTTATTCATTTTGCTTAGATTTCTTATTTGACTCAATTTAAAATTTATTGATTGGCTTGAAATTCCTACACTGTTTGATTATATTTCATTTTAATATAATTTCTATTTTATTTCAATTTATTATAACCGAGATTATAACTAATGTCAAAATGAATTTTTTTTTATTTTTCATTTTATCCACTTTAAATACTAAGTACCAGAATACATTATTGCCTTTCATTACAAATTTGATTTCAATTTTGAACTAGGTACAGACATGTGGTATTCAATTCTACGAAATAATATCAAGTATGTTATTTATATCAAGTCAAACATTTTCTAAGACGATAGCTGTATGAATATCACGAGTCTGTCCATATACAACAATACTTTTAATTTAATAAAAAAAACATACATTTATATAATTTTCGATCTTATTTTGATTGTGGTTTTGTCTCACTTTTATACTTTTATAAAATGTAAAAAAAAAACCCTGTTTGTTGAAGTTAAATCCGTTTTTATTTTAACTGGATATGAAATTGTTTGACAAGAAATGGTTTGAATATTTTTAATTTATCTATTTATGGTTAGTTTTCCGGATTTTATTTCTTGTTTTTACTACTGGGAGCATTATCTATTTCTTTTACTTTTTGCCATTTTGTTTGTCGACGATTGGATGTTGGATGTTTTTTAAATATAAACTTTTACATAGAAAACTATTTAGAGCTTTTTAAGATTATTTTGATTCAATTTTGTTATAGTTAGTAAAGCCTGATGAAAAAAAAACTTTAATAAAAACTGAATCACAACTGAAACAAAATTGATATGATTTAAATCAAACTGATAAATTTCTGATTTCCGCCGACTCATTCAGAAATGGATTTCCGATGGATGTTACGGTTAGTCGTCTAAAAATGGTGGTGATTTTGTTTGGAACAGGCTTATCACAATCCTATACCTGTAGCTCATTGCTTGGATACCACGGGCACATTTTTCCCTGTTGTATGTTAAATGAAGACATACACCGCGCGAAAGCCTGGTTTGGAAATTTGAAAAGCATTACTATATTGGAACTAGACAAACGTTACGAACTACTTACATCACTGTTGGTTTTATTCTTGAATAATTTTGACACATATCGGATGGCATTGCACTCGGTCCGAAGCACATATAACAGGACTCGGTATGAAAACGATTTGAGTTTAGCCGACTTAGTTCAGCATCTGAAATATGGATGTTGTGAACACAAAAATCGTAGCCCTAACGACCGTAACTCTTACCGTTGCAAAAATGATCCTTCCGTATTAGTGCAGGGACACACATAAATGGTAATGCATCCGGTGGAGACTCCGTAAAAGGGAGCTTTGGACGATTTTCTGCAACATAGAAAAGGACGAATGAGTTTTAGTTTCGGAACTGTTCAAGCGTTCATAGTAGAGTTACGGATAGTATTCCGAGATGCAATTGCGGATTTAAAGGGGTATGCCGGGAATACCTGCCGATACCCTATACAAGACAGATCTCCATACGTTACATGGTTTTGCATCACCACTTCCGCACAAGGATGTTTACATTACGCACAACCGTTTCGATCGAGTTCAAAGAGAGACCACGGGGACCACGATCGACTCGAGCGCCGAAACAACCGCGATCGACTTGTGTGCATCTTTTACAACGAGCGCAACCTTTAACCACTTTTTAACTTGTTTTAAACTAGCTTTAAGTTTCAACCACTATAGTTTAATCCCAACTTAATTTTAACAAAATCTTCATTTGGAACACAAACATAAACAAAATCAAACTGTCAATGTTTAGCACCAGCACACGCTAAATGAAAACCACGTGAAAGAAGCAATAAAAAAATGTATTCAGGAAGTTTTTTTTTCAATTGCAATTAGATGTTTTACGGGCGTTTTTAAAATGTACAACATATAGTTTTTATAAATATTCAACAATTTTGTTTTGTTCTAACAATGGATTCTATTGTAGTTGAATTGTTCAGAACTGTTGTCTCCTCAACAAAATAAGTTTCTCAATATTTTTTTTATTATTTCGACTTTAAAAATTATTTTCTTTTCGTTAAAATTGAATAATTTTTCTTTTAGATTCTACTTTTGATGCACAATGAAAAACAAAAGTGTACAATAAAAATATAATAGAATTTATAACTAACTTTTAAATCAATTGTTATTATAAAGTTAGTACAATAAAAGACTTCCCCTATCGTAGAAATTTGACAATATATTTACAATGGATTGTTCTGTTTACCATACAATCGATTTTATTTCAATTGATTAAATCATACAAGGTACCGTAAATTTTTATCCGGGTAGGAAAAATATCAAAAAAGAAAAAGTAGCATCACGAAAAAAATTCCACAGCAAGATATGGGGTGCAATTCTTTATATAATTTTAAAAATTTCAAAATGATATGTATTTGAAATCAATTTTGAGCACCGGATTAGACTTTTGATTATCTACATTGTACATATATTCATTTGATTGTTCATGATAATAAATGTTTTTCTCGAATTGATCCCGAAAAAGGTACTATTTTTTATGTTTATTGAATTTCTAATCTCATGCAATAAACCAACTTCAAAACAAAAAAATCAGCTTGTAATTTTTAAAATTATTTTGAATTCCGCTGGCTATACCGCGCCGTGGTAAATTTTAGTGATTCTACTTTTTCTCTGATGACAGCATTCATCCGGTTCTCCTAGCCCATTCTTTAATGGTTTGTTTCCAAATGCCAAACAAGCGTTGCATTACAATGTTAATAAAACAATGATCCGAATTGGAATTCTTTCGGCATCTTCATGCAACTTTTTTATGATTTGATGTTTTGGCAATGCCTGTAATGAAAATTTTCATGATTTGATGTTTTGGAAATGCCTGTAATGAAACTGAATGGAAACAAAGTGCTTTTTAGTAGATGTTGAGCGTGAAGAAGGAAGAAGAAAGAAAGAATAAATAGGAATAGAGAAAGAAGAAAAAACCAGAGAATGAAGGAGGAAGCAAAAACAAATAAAAATGTGGAAGAAAGATTAAAGAATAAATAAAGAAGGAGGACAAGAAAGGAGAGAGAAGAAGAAAGAAAAAGGAAGACGGAAGAGTCCGTCTTTTGCTCAGCCACTCTGAAAAGAAGGGAAAACCTCCAATTTTTTGTTAGCATACAACCATTACTTGTCATTAGTTCGTACAAGTCGAGTCAAGTATGAGACATTGAAAACGGCCTTACTGTTGAAGTCGAAATACGTATCTGTCAAGGTACAAACAAGTGGTGGTTTTAAATAGAATTGTACGAACTCGTCTTATGATAAGTAAAGACATTCCTCTAAAACCTCAAAATAATTTTCTTATACAATCGCTTTTTCCCATCGGAATTAACTACCAGTTCTTCCGTAGGTTTGGTCGTACCCTGACATGCTTAAAGGGGAGATAGAGAGAAACTGGATATTTTGAAATTTTCAAGAACGGTACTTCACCACAAAACTTCACTAATGTATTACCAAGCGTTTACCACCCCACTTTTTCACTAAACATGCATAATTTTCAACCAAAAGTTTGGTTACGTTTAGCCCAACCACGATCGATATGAAGGAATACCCAAAAAGCGTATTCTTTGGGGGACCCTTCTACTCTACGGTGTCGAAAGCTCGCGGAGGAAATTGACTTATATCCAACGTATTTAAAAGAAAAACACACCATGCTTCGCTTCCGTCCCCGCTTTTTTTTTCAATGTAATGCGTATAGCGTGTGAAATCGAATGGTAGGTTAGTGTCGTGAAGACGTTATACCCCTCGAACTCGTTAGATATTGTATGCTTTAATGCTTATGTCTGATATTATATTTTTCGTATGAAAAGCTAGGAACTATCACAAGAATTAGATGACGGATAAAGAAGAATAATAATAATGAAATGCGCTTTTCCTACATTGTCCACAATTGCAATCGAAAGATTTCAATTGTTTCGTTTGAAATACCACATGCTCAAAGTTTAACAAACCCGTAATCATGTGAGGTGGAACTAAAGCTCATTTTTGATGAGGGTGAGCTTTGTTTCATGAATCCCAAATCAAAACAGAGAATAGATTGTGTTCATCAGCTTACAAATGAGAGCGACCTCGCCATCCTAGCTCCATTTTAACCCGTTGAAGATCCACAAACACAAATTCACCAAGTTACAGCGCCTTCGATGGCTGGTCACTCTACTTGAGCAAACTATCATCCACCCCTCAGAAAACAGCAAGCATAGTGTTCAGTCGTCTTCAGTTCGCGATCGGACGCGGTGGTGGTATTTCGCCGGGGCCTACAGGCTAGTGGCAACGTGAAACAGCTATAAAGCGGCACTCCAATAAAAACCGGTAATGATGAGTTCGCTTTTTTCGCTACAATTAACTGAAAAGGGTCGCGTACTTCTGAAGATCTAAGAATGCTGATCTTTGGAAGCTTCTGTGGCTGAGCTAAGGGTAGAACATTCCATCAATTTCCAACGTAGTTAAACACAAATTCCCCTGCAGTTTAGAAGTGAAAGTGTTTGCTCGAACGGACACAACCGGCGTCCAGTTGAAGATGTTTGTGATTTACACTTATGCAATCTGGGAAAGCAGCAGTGTGTGCAATGAAAACAAGTGATAGTTTCGATGTGTTTTGCACACCGAAGGGCAGTATTGGTTGAGGAAGCAAATTTAATCAGCACAATAATGCATGTGGGTGAAACAGTGACCTACTAGAAAAGCCGATATAAACAGACACCAATGGGACAAATGTAAATAATTGAATAGTTATTACTTGGACGATTGGTAAATTGTTCCTGCAAACTAGCAGATATCGGTCCTATCATCATTGGCGCGACAGTACACGCTGCGATGTCGTGAGTTGCACATTTGGAAATTTGTTTAAAAACGCTTCTACGACGTAAATTAGTTCGAATTTATTTATATTCATAGCGAAGACTGAGCTTGTTTCGTTCATATTTATCTAGTATGAAATATTATTTTTTATCTTAACGAGCATTCCAACTTGTGCATTTGATTTGCTACAGCTGATTGGTTAAGAAGATCATTAACCATGAACCAATAAAAGTTTTGAGTTTTACAATGTTGAAATATTCACATCGATTGTATAGAATTGATTGAATGTCGTAGAAAATCAATAACTGAATTATTGAACCATACCAGCGAATTAACTGTAAGTATAATTCCTTTGATTTGAAGAAAACCACATAGCCTATAGTGCGTCATTCTTATTCCATACAAGGTATACGACAGTCATCATTTTAAAACGGTTCAGTTGAGAACGTTAACAAGATGCTTCAAATGACTCCAACGGAGGTTCATAGGCGAAATTGAATGTTACAAAATCCGAACACGAGGCGTTGATTGTGCGAAAACTTGTTTCGGTTAGCCGTGAGTTTAATATTATTTTGGATCACTATTCATAACGAGAAAGTGTTGGGTACAAAGTCTACAGAAACGTGAACTTTAAAATATGTGAATTTCTATCTAAGACAAGCAGAAAACCAAAAGTTGATTTTTCTGAGGTGCACAAGCAGTAACACGTTTTTACGTAACTACTCCGAGATTTATTCTGTACCAAACTCTGCAAGTGCAGCACTTTGCAGTGCATCGATTTTCAGTTAAACTGCCGTTGAACTTGTTTGATTAGAGTGTGATACAGGCAGCAAGTCATAGCAACGTTGGTTCCAACGATTGCATCCGAGAGTTTCAATGCAAACATTTGCATTGCTATTTCAGACAGTGACAAACTGCCCCTAAAACATGCAATAAAGATGCAGACAGGCAGATGATGTACGAGTAGAGGCGTATGTTTGAGAAACTGAGTGAAGGTTACTATTACGTTGCATGCGGAAATCAATGTTGGCTTGGACGGCATTGATCACACAGCGTCTGTTTGGGTTCACATGAGGAGTTTCTAAACAAAATGCTAAGAGGAATGACATGGTTGATCTTTTTCTCTTATCAGCCACGTGACTCACAATGCGTCTGTCCCGATAAGCATACACATTTTTTAGGTTGGAAGAATCGGGCAAATTATGAAAAGGAGAAAAACTTTACTAATTTGAGCAATTTGAGACTAAAGGAAGTTTGGCGGTTTGGAGCAAATCGATTGTTTCACGAAATACATTGATTCACGATTTCTGATTTTTTAATGTAATTAATCTTGGGTGGAAGGGTCGACGAAAAGTCGACATAGTTCAAAGGATTGCAATGTTCCGAAACTCCAATGTAACTTTTTTTATATAGACAAAATGTACGGAATTTTATGTAGAATAGTCAAATTTTTATTTTGACCAATGATCAATTTTATAATGAGCGTCGAAATTGAGTGCAATTATATAATACTTCAATCAATTCAAAAGTGAAGAACTGCAGTCATTTAAAAATTTACAGAAATAAAGATTAGGAATTTAAATTCAAATTAGCTGCCAGATTACACAAGAACAAATTTTAATGATTTTTGGGGCAAGAGTGCCACCCCTGTGTTCGTTAATTTTCCCGAGAGTGAAGGAAGCTGGCAAAACATAGTGCCAGGGGGAAATCTTGCTTGCCCCCTTACAAGCCTATTTTGAACGTGCAGCAGAGGAGCAATTTGTATACCACATTTTGGAGCTTGAAAAACTGTGCTACGGCATTTGTCCTCGTGATTTACTCAGCCTTGCGTTTGAGCTAGCGAAACGCAACAAAATAAACCATCCGTTCAACCGAGAGACAGACCAGACACCAGATTTTTTTTCTCAGGATTATAGAACCTACGTCAGCTGAAAATGCTTCAGAAATAGCTTTTTTGCATTATTTTTTTTCTGGGACTCAAACTAGATGCATAAAAATGAATTTCTTTCTGTCTGACCCTTATGGATTCCGAAACCAGTGAATCGGTCGGCGTAAAAAATTAAGGTCACTCTTGACGGAATCCAAGTTCCAAAGTGCTCGCGTTTTCGGGGGCACATCACTCGATTCAGAGGCGGCGAACAACTGTCATTTTTGTTTATTTAGCTTTGCTGCGTCGCAGCATGCGTGAAATAATAAAAATGACAGTTGTGCGTTGCTTCCGTATCGAGTGGTGTGCCCCCGAAAACGCGAGCACTTTTAATCTTGGATTCCGTCAGGAGTGACCTTAAACTGTGAATGCAAATAAATGTCAGTGCCAACTAAGACGAAGTTCAACGAATCAGCTACAGAACTATCTGTATAAAATTTTGACATACACAGGTTCTGCAAAGTTCTAAAAAAAATAGACTTACAGATAATAAACTAATTCAGAAATGTAAAATCTAAATATAATAATTAATAAAGTCTATATATGCAAAAAAATTATACATGTTTGACAAGGTTTAAATACAGAACTATATGAAAATCTGTCATCCGCTGGTTAGGTGTACGGGTGGTTAATAGATGGGAGACCTCCGAAAGAAAATGTCGGTGAAAATACTAATTAGATGAATATGATGAATGCGATTCATAAGGACAACCCTCCCGGAATCCAATACTAATTCCACTCTCGTTTTCGAGGGCACCCCACAACGGAAGCAAGCTTTGCTGAGTCGCAGCATGCGTGAAATAATAAAAATGACTTTTGTGTGTTGCTTCCGAATCAAGGGGGAGCCCTCGAAAACGCGATCGAAATTAGTTTTGGATTCCGGAAGGCTTATCCTTAAGGATTTTTGTGGACAGTTTCTATGCGCAGTTTCATCCCGTTCGTCGTCTACTTTGAAACTTGTAATTTACTGTGAGTTGCTTATCTGTTTTGTTTTTGCAAACCGCTCTGGTTTGCAAAAACCAGGGAATTTAAATTAATCCCGCAACCATCCGGAGACGGGACATCACTTGGTGTGGAATCGAAACTAGAATAAAAGCAGGACTTTGGCTTAGAATTCCACACTGATCGGTTAGACGAACAAATTTTTGAAACTCTAGATTTCAAAATTTGACTCCGGTGAGAACTTGACCGTTTGGGCGTTAAATATTTATCTTTTGTTCAAAAGCTATCGATGAAGAAGTATGAAAGCTACTGAAGAAGGAGTACTTACAATTGTTAAACCTGCAATTGTTAGTCCACCAACCAGAAGTGCAGTAGAGATAAGGAATTCAGTCGCTGTTGTCCCATACAGGTTCTCCTATAGATTTTCAACCTTCTGAACCCAGAAAACAATCGCTCAGCAGCAGCAGATATTGGAATGGTGATGAATGCCTCTACATACTTGACACATTTTGGCAGAAGATCTGTCAAATGTCGTTGCTCCTGCAGATAGTCCACGACATTTGAGACAGTTTCAGTAGATTTGGTACCTTCTATCAACAACTGCAGAAACATATCTCGTTTCAACCGATCCGCGTCGCCTAAACCATCATTGCCAGACAAAATTGTGAAAATATCAACTAAACCAGAAAAGTTCACCATGACAGATGACATCTTCACATACATTTCAGTCCATCTTACTGCGCAAAGCGTTCCTAGATTGGTGATATCATTTGATTAGAGAGCCTGAAACAGAGTCCCAAACAAAATTGATCTCTGAGAGCCCGTTTTGGAGAATTCTAGACCAATTTGATCATATCATTCCTTAATCATAGTTAATGTATTCCAACAGGGTGCCCTCCTTAGTCGTGCGGTAAGACGCGCGGCTACAAAGCAAGACCATGCTGAGGGTGGCAGGGTTCGAATCCCGGTGCCGGTCTAGGCAATTTTCGGATTGGAAATTTTCTCGACTTCCCTGGGCATAAAAGTATCATCGTGTTAGCTTCATGATATACGAATGCAAAAATGGTAACCTGGCTTAGAAACCTCGCAGTTAATAACTGTGGAAGTGCTTAATGAATACTAAGCTGCGAGGCGGCTCTGTCCCAGTGTGGGGATGTAATGCCAATAAGAAGAAGAAGAAGTATTCCAACAGGCAGGAATAGTCTTGATGGTTGACGTTTAATAATTGAGTCAAACAAAGAACAAATAAAGTTCTCTTTTTGTCATCAAGGATTTTTATAGTCATGACCGCACACAGCAACGCAAGCATGAACTGCACATTCAATGTAAACAAAATAGTCTGGTAGCTATTTAAATATTTCTGGCACGTCCTCTTGCCTCTAGGGGTCGTAGAAGAGGAACCATCCTAAACTCCCAGACTACTGATCTATAGCCAACAGTAGCCTCTTTCAGTCCTCGAGTTCCAGGGTCTATGGAAGTAGTGGGGAGGTTTTCGGACTTGGTTTACAAAAAAGTTCGGGGGTTAGTTTTAGAATTTATATTCACGTCGATCCCGCTGGGCGGCAGAGGTCAAGGATGCACAGCACAAGTCGCACAGTCTGACGGTTGTGCCTGAACGGGTAGGGCGGCACATCGGCAACGTAGGGTGGCACGATGCGACATGCCGGTGGAAGCGGGTCACTGCGACAGTAACGACGATGAATAGGTGGCAAGCAGATTGCGGTAGTAACAGTCAATCGCGTCTTGTATGGAGGGGTAACCATTTTCCGATGAAGGGCCTCGCGTGGAAGGCGTTCCCACAGAATGGCGATAAGCTGGTCAAACAAAATAGTTTCCGGCACTCGGTGTCCCTCGACGAGCCGTTGGTTAGGGGTTAACGTCGTTAGGCTTAAGTACGTTAGGCATAATGGAGTTAGGCATAATTTTGCCTTCTTCATTGGCTGTTATTTGGGTCATTTTATGCCTAACATCCATTATTCCAAACGTACATTATGCCTAACGTCCGTTATACCTAACGTTCTTCATGCCTAACGTACTTATGCCGAACGTCTTTATGCCCAACATACTTATGCCTAACTGGGTATACCCGTTGGTTAGGGCTTACTATCGCCGCTTAAAAAAGGGAAATTAGAGCTGGGAAACGAGGTTCGTTGGCAGGTTACTGAAGGGCGTTCCTCAACCAGCCCTGCCGTCCTATTTAGCCACGCTTAGTCGACAACTAAGAAGCTTTTTCCCAAAGCAAAAATTTGTTTTGATTTATTTTAGCTAATTCAAACTCAAATTCGCCTATATGGGTCTCAGTATGCCAGTTACTATCAACTGTGAAAACAAAAAATAATGAACCAATCGGTACTGCCAGCGCCCACATGAGTCGCAGTTGAGCGCTGGTGGTTACTATCAACTCCCCTAGAGCCAACATGTTGAGCATCCGCGAGTACAATTTTGCACTGCCTTATTTCATATGGGTCTTGATTTTACATTGAAAGTATCTTAGGGGTGATTCAAATATGACGTCCACTACTTTTTGGGATTTCTAGACCCCCCCTCCCCCCCTCTGTCACGCATTTTTGTATACCTAGTACATGTACTGTCACAAAATCTTAGACCCCCTCCCCCCCTAAAACCTGTGACATCATTTTTGAACGACCCCTTATTGCTGCCCTAAAATCGCATTTATACATCACCTGAAAATATATTTTATTTTAGGATACTTGGGTCATTCTCAACGAGTAGCTTGTTCGGGCTGACAATGGCCGCTCGAGAGTGGAGGACTATGTAGGCTGCAAGGCTATGACTGAACGGGTACAAACGTTATGTCGGCGACGACGACCGGACTTCATCCGCATACTTTGGCCGAGCCTTCCGCATACAAAAACAGTTGCACTATCTCGGCACTACAACGGGTTCGGTCCTGTATCGTATGGCTGTTAGCTTATTCGCATGACTCAATCACTCGATTTTGCAGGAACAATTTTTACGATTCGCTCATCAGTCAAGACCTAGTATAAGATCAAGATCGAAGACTTATTTTCCGTCGTTTTGCGCGCGAACCGTCCAGATTGATCCGTTTTCCTCCACGTTCCTTCCGCCACTCATCATACCCGTGATTTGTCATCCCGTCGGCTACCAACGTCCATCCCCTGAGGATTTATTTTACTACCCAACCACACGCGAAAAGGGTTCTAAAACCTAGCCTTCCTTCCGAATGCACTATGGGGCGGCTCCATACAAGTAGGTGGCCGAAAATATTTTCATTTCATTTCTGCAATATTTCACACTTACGTAGATTATTGTCTGAAAGATGTGAAACACTTGTTTTGCAGGTCGTTATTACTTCTAAGGTCTCCAAACTCCCTGGAATACAGACCTTTGATCTCTATGGAATATATCCCTTTTATCTACGAATGTCTCATGTACACAGCAGTCTATAGATGTGTATTTTATTGCAGCGCAGACCTGTAGAGTTCAAACTAGAAAATTGTATACTGTTTTTATGTGAATTGAGTTCTAAGTTGCACAAGGACTCCGTCAAATACAGGCCATTGCATCTACATACGTAACAGGTTGTCTTTGTAGGATTTTTCAGATTGGTTCAGGCTCTTAACCCGTAAAACAAGTAAAGGGAATACAATATAAAGCTCGATTAAAGCTAAACGAACTCCATGCAATAAAAGCTTCAAGATATATAAGTATACTGCAACAACATTTATTTATTCATTATGTACATGAACATCCTCAACAAAATCATCATTTATTTCTTCAAGATCGATTAAAATATCTGCTATGGTATATTTTTCTGTACTCGAATCTGTTGTATTGCAAGAAGTTTCAGTCACTAAAAAACTTTGAACATCTTCTGGATATTCAAGATTAGATTTATTTTGAAGTCGCTTACCTAAGTTGAGGGAGCTTATCAAAGGATCCGACGAGTTCATAGCACGAATGAAAACGTCATGTAAATTTTCTTCTCTTGAGGCTTTCCTGGCATGATGAGTCCGACTTTTTTTTTAAGTGCTTGTGTTGACACTCAGCTGCTTCTTCAGCCAATATTCCAAGTGGTGCTGGTGAATGAATAATTATATCCCAGCATGGGCAAGGACTTTATGCACCGTAGCAGGAATTTTATACCAATCATACAGCTGCAAATATAACCGGTAGGTTGCTTTACAATAACTGTCTAGCTTTTCAGGATTGATTGGCTCTTGGCAGTTTATCGCCAGAATCCAGAATGAATCAGAATGAATGTTCCAGAACCGGTGAATTAGCTCTTCGTTGACATTTAATGCTTCACTTAACAGATTTGGATTCGAAAACGCTCGTCGACAAATGTTTCCAGTACTTGATCCTGCTCCACCTTCCCTTGCTGGTCGACTCTCACACCAAAGCTATCATAAAGCCTTTTCTGTATAAGTTGTTTTCTCTTCAAGTACGCTTCCTTTAATATCTTTGATACCTGCCACTTTTTAAAATCCATTCGGTAAGATATGTGAAGAAGGCACTCGAAAAATCGCATCCATGCATGTAATGGAGCTATTCCATAAATAAGTGTCCCTATCTCTGGTGTATATCCTTTTTCAAACTCCTAGAATATTTTAAGAACAAAGCAGTATTTCTTTAAAAAAAATAATACCTCTAGGCTTGTCATTACATTTGGAGTGGCTTTACAAATTGGGCAATTTTGCATAGATGACGTACCAGTTATGTAATTTAGAACTTTACCATCCACCATGCTCATGACAAAATCGAAGTAAACCAAAACATATTTCTCCTGCTCCAAATCGATCTTAACTGTAACTAATTCACTTAGTTCTCTCTCTATGGTGTTTTGCAATCGTCATACGCATGGGATTTGTATCCAGCCCATCACAGTCTGCCGTGTATTATGAGAATAATTACATTTAATGTTTCAAAATTAATGACTTTTTTTCGAAAAAGTGATCGGAATCGCAGATTTGCAGCCATAAGCAGCTGGAATTTGTTTTAATGCCTTCTGGGAGGTCCAAAGAAAGTCGTAGTGGTAGTCGCTAAGCGAAACTTTGAGAAACTTTTTTTGTATGGAACTTTTTGTATGAAAAAAAAAAAAATTCTTCGGGTCATTTTCGGATGTTTCACTACCTATTTTCCCATAACTAACCCGTTCTTCGCAAGTCCATGAAACAAGCTTTCAGAAACTTTTTAAAGAGTTGGAAAAGAGCTACTGTAGCCGAAGATATTGACAGTTGAATAATGCATTGATTTTTCAAGAACTAAAAAGTGTCTGGCTCTAATGCCTATATCTTGATAACCATATGGCTTAGAGTGCTGATATGCTGGGGTTTAATGCTCCAAAGCATTAGCATTTAGTAGGTCAACTTGAATTACGAATCAGAGAAAGTCGATTTTTTTTTATTTTCGGCCACCTGATTCCCCATAGTGGAATGTAACCAAGCAGTGAAAATCGCAAGTAAAATGTTTTCCCTTTTACAATAAATTAGTTGTAACTTTTATTGTTACAACCGTTGCAATAATATGATATTTTATGGATAATCTTCGAAAATGAACTTTTGCAGGTAAAATATATTAAAGGGAGGCAAATGATACTTTGCCCTCTTAGATAATTATTGATGGGGCAAAAAGTGCCTTGCCTCCTTGCTAGTATAAGCTTAATGGCTCTGTTAGGTATCAAATTCATTGCGGATCACTCTTTCCGCAAAACGTACTCGAGATACTCTTTCGGTTAACGCACTCTCCCAGTAAGTAAAAAAAGGATCGCTTACCATTGCCTGCCGTATATATAACTTTCTCAACTACCGATGTAACGCCTTGCTCCACACTCACACAGCTATCTACAGCCGTTTGTCGACGGTAGTGCTCACCTACGATACGACTACCAGCGGTTAAGATGCGGACAGCCTGTGTCCACCACTGACACAGCTACCAGCGCACACGAAACTGCAGAGGGAATGCTTGTCCAGTCGACCACGACGACACTGTGGAGTTCTAACATGAAGCTTAGGAAAAAGGGGACCACCGCGCAAAGACGTCTTACCTGTCCGATTGGCTTTAACTGAAAGAGGACGAGGTATCCTGAGTTGCTGCGATGAGCTTGAGAGCATTGACAAGCTAAGGTTGATGGGAATGTGATAGAGATTTTGCTATTAGTTTTTGTTCATCATAGTTCTAGTTGTTTTTTTTTATTATTTTATTCTCTACAGTAATTTAAGTTCAAAATTATTTGTTTAAGGATGGCAGTTAATTGTTCAATACCAGATTGTGATCTTGCACATCATCGTCTGGAGCTTCGAGTCGATCCACACATCTGCCGAGGTGTTGTGTAGTTTGCATGACGTTGATCTGTTTCTGGCGACAGGCCGCTACGAAATGACCACGTTGGCCTCATTGATTTGCAGTTGCGGTTTGTCGCTGGGCATTGTCCAATTCGGTGGTTGAAGAAGAAGCATCTAGTGCAGCGCATGCGACGTGCTTGTGTACGTCGGTTGATTTCGGCATTTGGCTTGTGGTCCGCCCGCTCTTTTTTCCTGTACCTGGGCGTTTACGATTCCATCCACGATCAGATTCTCGATTACGATCGTTTCTGTGAGATACAGATGGCATTGTGACCACATGAAGAATATACTGTGAAGGAATCTGTGAAGTCGACATTGAATGTTGGCATCCCGGCCTTGAGCAGACGTTAGAGCACAGCATGATTGCTCTGGCTCACTCGTAAACGGACTGCAGCTTAGGTAGGTTGACCGCACACTATTTGGGGTGATTCCTTTCGGATACAATAAAACTGCACATTTGGCGACTGTGTCAGGCCTTCGCTAATTTGCGAAGTGAAATATCAACCTCCTTGTTTAATGGAAGGAATCACCCCATAAAATTCTTCTTTAAACTATGTGCGAAAGAGAAATAAGTGACGTGTGGTTTACCAAGAAGGCAATGCTCGTCAAGAAAAAATGGCGGCAATTCTGACTCTTGTACATAGAATTGTATAATTGGTGCAACTGGAAACAAAAAATCTAAATTTGATTTTGTCGGGCAAATGTCGGACCTGAAACTGACAGTGTGTTGTTTGCCGAGTTCTGGTAATGTCCGCTAATGGAGAAGCTTATCGGTCCTTTTGTTTTGTCTTGCAAAAAAATCAAGTAATCGATTTTGTTGTTTTACAATGCAATTGTCAGATCAAAAGCTTACAGTGTGTTGTTTGCCAATAGGCAATGTCTGCTGATGAAAAGCTAACGATTCTGTTGTTTTGCTGTTAATGTCAAATCGAAGACTAGCAACTTTTTTCCGGAATGCTGAGGTGCTCACGATTTCGTTGTTTTGCTATGCAAATGTCGTATCGAAAGCTTACAGCGTGTCGTTTGCCAATAAATTGGCAATGTCTGCTGATGATACAGCTAATCGATTCTGTTGTTTTGCCGGAGTACGTTAAAACGCCACGTGACGCAAACCAAAAAAGTACACGAGTGGACCAAAAATCGAAAGAGATCGCTGGAAGGAGGTAATACTGACTACGCAATGACATCAAGTTCAAGTGAGAGACCAAAGAGAGAGACGAAGAAGCCGTCGTATCTCGGTGACTATGTTCGTATGGTAGAACAGTAATGCTACCTTTTGATTTGTCTTACTTGCAGTTTTGAACGCCAAATAAAGTTACTCAAAAGATGACATTTTCATTTATTTTATACAAAGGTGTAATTATGCAAAAACTTCCACTAACTTACATTTTGGCTGAATACATAAACAATTAGCCACTCCGTTGTTTTTTCCTCCCTTTGGTTGACCGAGTTAGACGGATCCATGTCGTTGATGTTTCTCTTCAAACAATAGCCGTGTTGCAACATTGAAATTGTTTATGTTTTGCACGGCAGGAACACTATTCACGGTGAAACTCCGGCGCACTTCCAGCAATATACGATGCACGCTGGGCCCAATAAAATCAAGTGATGACACCAATCCAAAACATCCAGCTGCTATGTAGCATTCCGTAGTGATGAGGACGGTATCTGCGGAGTCTTACTAGTATTTATCTGCTTTTGAAATCCAGCCCACGAACTTCCACAGAAAACTATATACTCGCTCAATGAGAATAGATAGAAGGTGAGGAAGAAGACCAAATGCAAGTGTATTAGTGGATGATGGAAAATGTAAACAGCAAATGGTGACGTACATATTTGCACGGCTTCTTATGGGAGCTCGTTCGGATGTAGTAGTGAAAGCTTTTTCGCCATACACGAAAGGCACGCATACAATATATGGATTTCCATACCTTAGTATTTATTTACATTGATACTCGCTCATACAGCTCGTACGGAAAAGAAAACAACACAATAAAGTGTCAAAGTTAAAGTTCCATCAGACGCCTCCTAGCGACAAGTACGAAAATCTCTTTTTATATATACACGGTGAAGTGCTCTTACCCAAAAGTCATTTATGGCATACACGAAATTGAAAAATAAACACTGAAATTAAAGACTAAATGAAAATGATAAAATCCTGTCATTATTTTTTTTAAGGGTATTTTTTATGTGAGAAGAGGGAAGATGTGAGATACAGATGGCATTGTGACCACATGAAGAATATACTGTGAAGGAATCTGTGAAGTCGACATTGAATGTTGGCATCCTGGCCTTGAGCAGACGTTAGAGCACAGCATGATTGTTCTGGCTCACTCGTAAACGGACTGCAGCTTAGGTAGGTTGACCGCACACTATTTGGGGTGATTCCTTTCGGATACAATAAAACTGCACAGTTTCTTATTTGTAATATGCTACAATCATCCAGATGTCCATTCTCAGACTCGAATACTTCATCTCGTGTCGCCGACTGGACGATGAAGTTTGTATCGTAGCCATATGTCCTTGACTGTTTCACTAGCTCACGATTCCTGAGACCTGACAGCAGTTGAGCTCGTACAAATCGATCCTCATCATTTGCGCTGTAATTGGATGCTCTTACTTTACCCATAAGTCGTGCAAGGAAGGCAACTGATGATTCGCCCTTCTCCTGCTTTATTCTTGAGAACGCTTCATTCTCGGCTGCAGTGTCCGTCATCGATCGGAGATAGTTTTGGATGTTCGTTACAAAAGTCCTGTAGCAGTTTGAGTTCTGTTTCGTTACTTCAGCCGGCGGTGATTTCGGTGGGGTGCTTGACAAACGTGGGTCTGGTATGTCGCCGTCAGAATTGGGCTCGCTTTCCTGGCTTCGGTTGTCAACTTCGTCACTGGTCGAGATTTCGGCGTCGCTGTTTGATTCTTGAAGCTCCTCTACGGTGTCTACAGCAGCATCAGCCTGATTCTTGCTTACATCACCGCATGCTTCATCATCGCTTGAATCGGAATCTTCGATTCGACGAGTGGATTTCCCTTTAAACATCTTGGTTTATTTTGCGAATGGTTTTTATTCTAGAATAGTAAAATGAAACGACAATTTTATACAACAGCATTTGTGCTAATCGTTGATCTATTTCCTTTCTTTTTTTTATTTGTCACCGTTTTTTTCGTCAGTACGGTCCCTTTCGATTTTCTTATCGTGGTCTATTTGGCTATTTTAGCGCGATATCAATTATCCGCTTTATGTATTAGCTTGGACACATTCAGCGCGGTCCATTTGACCCGCTCAGCGCGGTCCGTTTGACTCCCGCGGCGCGGCAACATGACCCGCTTGGTACACTTCCACTGTTCCACCACCGTTTCATCTCGTTTTTAAAGTTTTTATTCTCACTAACCTCTTATTTTTTCAGTAGCAGTAATGTGTTACTCTTATTATATCGCGAAATTATAAACTTTTCTGAGTGATCCCTTTTCTAAAAAAATGCTTTTGTCGGTTCCTTAGGTTTCTTCGATTGAAAATTTTCACTTCTGACAGGATCGCCATTGTGGAGTTCTAACATGAAGCTTGGGAAAAAGGGGACCACCGCGCGAAGACGTCCTACCTGTCCGATTGGCTTTAACTGAAAGAGGACGAGGTATCCTGGGTTGCTGCGATGAGCTTGAGGCATGAATGCTTGCGATGAATGCATGTACATAATGCTGTCGTATAACGGCTATCGCGTGGCGGTGGCATGCATTTTTTTGCCCTTAACCACTGAGCACTGCATTTGACATAGGCCCACGACGATGACACCAGCACAACTTGTTTGCACAGATGTTTGGGAACAAGTTTCGACACGCTTGCACCTCAGACAACTCGTTCACCGATCGAATGCACGGGTCGCCTAGTTGACCAGATTGGCTTCCAATCCGCTTCCTATTGATGAAAGACGACCATCTCGAGTTTTAATGTTAATTTCACAACAAAATTCGATACAAAACTGATGAACAAAATGGAAATGCCATTTTCATATATGTATAAAAAATATATGACAACGGCTGCCAAACATCGGTCTACTAGGCCACGCCCCTATTACTTTTTTCATCAAGGCTGCATCGCCATTTCGATCGCGCTCGGTACGATTTTTAATTACTAATTGGCACATCCTATCCAGAGTGTATGTAATTAAGAGTGGCGACACTGTTGGAACAAAATTCATCTGTCATTCCCATATAAAATCGTATTCCAAACGAGCAGGAGAACTGTCAAATGCGGCTCATGTCGCCACTCTTAATTACATACACTCTGATCCTATCCTAGCGTTTGCGTACACAGACGAAGCCAGGCCCAGTCCACTTCTGTTGCTTGATGGCAGCACTGCCCATGATCGCATATTTGTAACACTCGCATTTTTGTTAATTTTGTAAAAATCCTGTGAATCGTTCAGGAAGCTCAATTTACTGCTTCCAATCCCACAACAGTAAAATAGGCTTTACTATCATGCTTATCTGTGGTAAGCTGGAAATTATTGAGTTTGTGGAGAGGATTGACAAACGATTTATAAAATCATTCAAATGCTAATGTTACAAATATGCAATCATGGGCAGAGCAGTCGCTCGCTCTTCTGCGCTCATCGCGTATAGGCTCGCTCCATTATTATGATTCACCATTTTAAATAGATAAAATTTTCTTGACCCTTTCGACTTTCAAAACTTGTGCTCCACTCATTTGACGGTTGGTTAAAAAACTCATGCCAAAACCAAATATTCAAAGTTCAGTGTCAAACATAGATAGGTCAATGAGTTCCTCACTTATGTATAACAATTGATTTTCACACTTTTTCTGAGCAGGTGGTGGTGGTAACTCAAATTCTATAAAATTAACAAAAGTTTTAAATGATCGCGTAGAGCAGATAGGGCAAACGGTGCAAAAAACCTACTATAAATTATCCTTGGAAAGATATTTACATCTTCTGATCACACTAAGCGAGTTTTCAGCTCATGCATGAAAAAAAAACGATTTACATAACCTACTACTAAATACAACTGATTTTTGAAAGCAGCTACCTACTACATGCTTTTTCCTCATTTTGATTAATTTATTCTTACAAAAATCGTAATGGATGCTGATCACATCATGCCAGAATCATTATTAACAGAAAATGTTATGTATGATGACACTTCAGGGTCACTGAAAAGCATCAATAATGAGCAGCAATCGATACCTATGGCGCTTATACTAGAGCAGCGTACTTGATGATGTATGAAGAGTGATCTCTTCTCTTATTGCTTTAGGTCTTTGAGGGACCACTTAGCGTCCACCTACCGGTCTGAAAATTTAAGGGGTTTAATTTTCAATTAATTCGAACATTTTCCAGCAACGAAACCATAAAATTCTACTATCGATCCATCCTTACCCTTCCTCAGCATTCAAAATGACGTACCCAGGACCGATCTCTATTGTTATATTCTATTCAGGTTTTAAGATTCGGCTTTATCACTCAACAAAAAGTATCTTGTATCAATGTTCACTTATCTTGTTTTCACTGACATGCGATGACCATGCTTTTCGTCATAAAAATTATTGCCGATTTTGACTGTTTACGCATATATAAGTCAAGCGCATTGAAACCCATCCATCGACTTCGATTCATTATGTTAGCAAACTGGTACTCATTGAATTACGAAAAAAAAGTTCCCATGAATAATGCTTTGTTAAAATTATCAAATTTTTGATAATTATATCGTTAGTCCAGAAAACCATGGGCAAGGTTGATAGCCCGCATGGTAGGCCTACTTCACGGTGAATAATTTTTAGCGTCAACTTATCATCGAGGAAGCTTCTTTAACACAATATTAAATGGCTTGTAACTCCATCATCGTCGACGTTGTAAACAAATAAACAGTAGAGTTGTTGATGAAATTTGGGTTGGAAAAATAGGCTCGTTATAGATGAAACAATACAAACTGGATTTAATTTGACTTGTTTTGTTCATAACGGAAAGTTAAATCAGAGAATCATTTTATTTGGGAACTGGTTCGAAACGCGAGTGATGCTCATTTGCGCGGATATTCAAATTATTTTCTTGTAATTTATTCAGCATATTTGCGTCAGAATGTCTAATTTTGTTCAGTCAACTTCATTACGTTCCAACGGATTTTCAGATTCATGGTGATACAGGAATAAAAATATAATGAAACATTGAATTTGACGAGTGATAGTTGAAAAAAGCAAACAAATTATTCTTTACATAGGGGAACTGTTCAGCACTTCGTCTCATAGCTGTTCCCCATGTTCATCCCATTAAAAATAGAGCAATGAAAGGAAATTTGATTTGTTTCTCTTTTTTGGGATTTTTTTCAGCAGTGAGCACGCATATTTTAGCAAAAAGAAGCGAAGAGATTGATGCTCTAATTGTTTGGTTTGCGATGATATAATATATGTTCAGTGAGATGGAAAACGGAACAGTTCCCCTATATGTATTTATTCTAGGTGATGAATAGTTGTTAAGCCAACCACACTGTATAATTGTTAAACATTAAATTTCCTTTCAGATGACTAGTTTTGTTTCACGATCCACCTGAAAGGTCAACCGTCATTACCCACAATGTGTGCCAATGACATCACCGAAGTGGCCATCCCCTTGATGGATGTCTCCACCACCGTGCTGACCTTCGAAAACCTCAACTACTCGGTCCACCAGGGGTCCAAATGCATTCTTCAGGACGTGTCCGGTTCGTTCCGTTCCGCCGACTGGCGGCCATCATCGGACCTTCGGGAGCCGGTAAATCCTCGCTGATGAATGTTCTCAGCGGGTTCAAGTGAGTTGCGTTCAAAGTTCTTACATTCCACCAAACCGATTCGTAATCGCCCTGTCTGTTATCAATTACGTTTCAGGGTGAAAGGATTAAAGGGTAGAATTCTGGTGAACAACGAGAGCGTTGATCGTCGACGTTACCGGCAAATGGTTGCCTATAACCCGCAGGACGTGATGCTGTTACCGACCATCACTGTTACGGAGACCTTGCTCTATGCAGCCGATTTACGAATGCCATCCAGTGTGTCGCGGTTTCAGAAAACCAAAATAGTCAACGACATCATTGCGTTGCTGGGTTTAGAAAAGTGTGCCAATAATCAGACTCGCGTTCTTTCCGGTGGAGAGAAGAAACGACTATCGATCGGACAGGAATTGGTGTCCAATCCAAGGATAATGTTCTTTGACGAGCCCACCAGTGGACTGGACAGTGAATCGTCATATCAAATAGTGTCATATTTGAAAGACATGGCACGGCAAGGTCGATGCGTTATCAGTGTGGTGCATCAGCCTAGTTCTGATCTGTTGGAATTGTTTGATGACGTTTATGTTGTTGCCGATGGGCAATGCATGTACAAAGGTCCGTTGGATGAGCTAACTCAAGCCTTCGCTGACGTGGGTTTGATTTGTCCACAGTATTATAATAGAGCTGACTTCGGTAATATTTTTCATCAACTTATTTAAATTATCTAAAAAAATGAATCGATATTTCCTATTTTTCAGTCATCAAAATGGCATCAAAATCATACTCTGAACCTGACAAGATTCACATATTGAAGCAACGAATGAAAACAGCAGCTATACCGAACGGTAAGCAAAAACGCAATCTCACTGCGACGTCACTCACGCGCGCACTGGGAACCACTTTGTTTCCAGACTGATTATCATCTCTGTTTCACGCAGGTTACAACAACACCCAGCAGAACGGAAATCTTCAATCAAGGACTCTGGACGAGATTAATAACACCTCTCAGTATCCCATTTCCCAGTGGCGTCAGTTTGCGATCCTAACGCGAAGAACTTTTCTGGGAACCATACGCAATTTCACGCTGACGGTGCTTCGATTTCTTGGGCACGTTCTGTTCGGTTTAATAGTCGGCACAGTATATTACAATATCGGAGATGACGGCGCTAAGGTGATTACAAACATTGCCTACATCATGCTTATTCTTCTGTTCACCGCATTTGCAAATTCGATGACTGTTGTTTTGACATGTAAGTATCGAACTTGATCACCCAACCCGACATTTAACTTATCATTTTCTATCGTTTCATAGTCCCATTGGAGATGGCTGTATTCATCCGAGAGTACAAGTCTAACTGCTACTCTATCGGAGCATATTTCTTTTCGAAGATCGTTGCGGACTTCCCGCTGATGATCGGAGGTGTTACCTGCTTTCATCTCATATCGTATTACATGACCGGCCAAATAAACGAAAATGATCGGATGTTAATGTTCTGGGGCATGTGCGTGATGATGGGTTGGTACGCACAAATCTACGGAATGCTCGGTGGTAGTCTGTTTCCGATTGAGGTGAGCCCTTTTCTGGTACCAACCACGTTGATTCCGGCCGTCCTGTTCAGTGGGTTCTTCATCCGGTACGATGAGCTGTTCGGTGTGTTCAAACCGTTGACGTACATCTCGGCGTTCAGATTTGCATTCGAGGGAGTGTCGATGGCGGCCTACGGATTCGAAAGGGAAGATTTGAACTGCAGTGAGATGTTTTGCTACTATCGGAAAGCGAAGAAGGTTCTTGAGATGCTGGACATGGAGAACAGTTGTATTTGGGTGGATTTTGGGGGAATGGTGGTTATCATTCTAGCGTTGCATATTTTACTGTATTTCAGCTTGCGCTACAAGGTACGATGAAGTGTTCTTCAAAAACATTATTCAGATTAGAAATAGCATAGTACTTATAACAGTTTTAAATGTGGTTATACATGTGTCAATCAACCTGGTAGACTGTTTCTCTCCTCCAAGATGCCTTTAAAAATTCTGTGATTATGTAATAGAACTAATGTCAGTGAATATATTGTGAAATAAACGAATAGCTATTCCAATAACCTGTTTCTTACCTTTCTGAAAGAATCATCACTGAAGATGTCTTCAATATCTTTGTTATTAACTTTATATTCTTCTAGTATAAAGCATTCTTATTTTTGATAAGAAAACACGTAGCATGATGCCAATAATTTTATATTTTAAATCAAATAAATTTTTTTGACGTGGGACTATGTCTGGAATTTCTATACAGTGTACAGTGCGATTACGAAAATCGAAAAGTGTTAGGAAAATATGATAGATTTTTAGCATAGCAGTTTCTGAATGGATTTTCAATTTTTCAATCATTCGATTAAGAAAGTGCAAACGCTTCCAATTTCAAAGTTATCTCATTGTTATAATAATATTAATCTGTACGCCTGCGTTAATGACTTCCGAAGTGGAACTTCGGAGGAATTCCTTGAGGAACTTCCGAGGAGATTCCTTGAGGAACTTCCGGAGGAATTCCTTGAGAATCACCGGAGAATTCCGCAGGAACTTCGAGGAATTCTTGAGGAACTTCCAGAGGAATTCCTGAAGAACTTCTGGAAGGAACTGCTGGAGAACTTCCGGAGGAGTTTCTGGAGTACTCGAAGAAATTCCTGAAGATTCTCCAAGGAATACTCTGCAGGAGCCTTCGAAGGAAATTCTTGGAGGAACTCACCGGAGGAATTCCTGGAGGAACTTCTGAAGAAATTCCTGGAGGAATTATGAAGGAATTCCTGGGGTATTTCACCACACCACCGTCGCTGATTGAATAGTGGTCTATCACGCCGCCGCCGATAACATTTCAATATACGCAAGCCTATAGCACTCCATAAGATCGATTTGCGAAATGTTCCTTGGGTCATCAACTGACGATTCAAGGTTCCAGGTCAGCAGAGAACAAACACCTTGAATGAGGTTCCAATCACTTATTCATGAAAACCACAATTTAAGTTCGACGAACGGCACCAATATTTTCAATTCCGTAAATTTCCTCTTAGGTTCCCACCGAAACTGGTCAAAGTTGGCCACCTGAGGGTGACAAACTCATTCAGATGTACTCAACAATCGCTTATTCGAGTAAAATCAGATTTTTATGCCGTCGCGGCGCACCAACATGTGATCAATTCCTAGAAATGTCACTCATTGGTCACCACCGGAACCAGCTCAAAGCTGGAACTTGACGAGGTGACCAAACTTACTAGGGAAGACTCAGCATGAGTTCCAACTCACTTCATTCGTCAAAATCCCAAATTTTAGGCCGTCGAACGGTACCAATATTTTAATTCCGTGAATGTCCTCATGGGTTCCCACCGGAACTGGTTCAACTAAGCCAACATTCTGAAGGTGACCAAAATTGCTTGAAATACTCAGCATTAGTTCCATTTTGCTTATGTGTGAAAAATCCCAAATTTTAAGCCGTAGAACTGCACCAATTTGCCCACATTGCGTAAATGTCTCTTTAGGTTTTCCACCGGAACTGGCTCCAGGTTGGCCAGCCTAAAGGATGACCAAATTCATTGGATACTCAGCATAAGTTCAGTCGCTTGTCTGAGGAAAATCCCGAATTTATGCCGTCGAACAGCCAATATGATCAAATCCGTAATGTCCTCTTTGGGTTCCCCTGGAACCGGCTCAGGTTGACCACCAAGGTAACCAAACACGCAGAAC